>NW_009260485.1:786052-861671 GCF_000687185.1 Egretta garzetta
AGGGGGGGAAGGGGCTTATCTGGCCATTTATACTGTATTGTGCTGAGCATCTCAGTGCCTTGTAGGTGAGCATGGAGTCCAGAGCCTACAGATTTGTGCTTGTGTTCATAGCTGCACCATGTACCGAGGGAAAAATAGTTTCCCAAGAGTTTTTCCTCCATGGGCAGTCATTATTCAGACTCTGAGAACAATTTAAAATGTCACAAGGATTTAGGTTTCTCTGAAATAGTTTAGCCTCTGAAATACTTTAGCCTCTGTTATAGCTTGTGGTTGAATTTTACTCACACCCTCTCCCAAGATTAGCTGAAGAGATTTTCTATAAGGATTAACCAAGATAAAAATTTCAAATAAACTGTTTATGTGAATATAATCAGCATGGTCCTCATGGCACTATGATTTTAATGAAATCTTGAAGCTAATGCATGATCTTATTTATGTTGCACCACCATAACATTCCATATAATGTGATTTTACTTTGAATGAAAAGCTACATCAGCATGTATTGTGGAGCAACTGCAGTGGTTTTGGTGCAGTGTCACATTACTCCAGCGGCATGGTTTGGTGCTCTTGCATCTGAGAACAACCTGGCTGACAAGCAGCTGCTCAATTCAGATGTTGTTCTTTATCAGAAGAATTGAAAATAGTTCCCCAACTCTCGGTGCAGCACCCTGTTTAAACATTTACATCTGCCTGAAGGGATGCTGCCCAAGTCACATTGTAATATCATTTCCCATACATACAGCATTATGTTTTGTGTGCATAAACATACAATACAGATTGAAAAACAGGGTTGTTATCTTCCCTCTCTACCAACTGAAGCATGGGTAGGTTGCTCCTAGTAATTGAATTGTATCAGTCTTTGGATTTTTCTGATTTCTTGTTTGCTAATCCAAGTGCAATGGTGTTTTCTTGGGTTTTCTTCTTCCTTCTTTGTGTTTGTTCTGGCAGCAGTACCACAAACTCTCTAATTTTCTTAGCTACTTGCAGTATTTCTTCTGCCATTCAGTGGAGATGCTTCTGTCTTACTGTCATTGTGCCATTGCAGTGTTTTGTGTAATTCAAGGAATGCTAGTTTCCTTTTATTTTATTTGCTTTCTTTTTACTTCCTGGTTTGGTCCATTTTATTTTTTTATTAGCATTTCTCTGACTCTTCAGATCTACATATTGCTACTGCTCATTCTACCTGTACATCTGATCATACTTACTTTGTCATTATTTTGACAGCATAGAATATATGAACAAGACTAGGCTGGGGGGACATCATTTATAGGAATGAACACCCTTTCTGTACACATTCCTGTTGGATTTCCATTGAGTGAGTACACCTGTTCTTCTTAAAAAAAAAAAAAAGAAAAAAAATATTAAATGCTGTTGTTTCTGTTTTTTTCAGCTCTAGGAAATATCCACCTACATTAAAAGTGGAAAGGCTCACGCTGTACTAGAATTACCAAGCAGTACAATACTCTAAGATTGGAAAAAACAGCCGTACTAGATCAAAACAAGATCTATGTAATGCCATGTTCTGCCTCCAGCTGTGACCAAAACCAGAACCCTGAAAAGAGTATGAAAATAGGCAAGTCTGGGTGATATTTCCCCCAAGTACTTTCTCAGTCATTTTTGGCTCACCAAGCAGCCCAGTTCAAAAGATTTAAAATTTGTAATAGAGGGGAAATCCAAGTTTTCACACAAAAATTATACAGTATTCCATGTATTTTTTTCCATATTGTTATTAAAAATGTCTTTTAGTGCACTTCTGATATAATCACCTATATTTAATTTTGCTATAAACACAAGAAGAGAAAAGCCAGCAATGCAAGGTAATTTATCTGTAGACTAAAACACCATTTACTTTAATAATCTATACATAGGATGTTTTCTAAACTCCATTACTTATAGATGGGAAAATTTTTTGTTAAACAAGGTTTTGTTAGATTAGAAAGTAGAGTTAAATGATTTGGAATTCTTTCAAAATTAAGTTTTCACAAGTTGTTTTGACATTTCTTTTCATAGAGTTTAAAGGTACAAAGGCATGTAGGAACTGGAAAGGGAAAAAAGTTTACTTCATGCGTAACCCCATGCTGACGGTGCACTGCGGGCTTGTATTTTATTCACAAACCTCTTTTCCAGTCCTAGAAACTTTGTCCTCAGCCAGTGTCTGTGCAGATGTACAAGGGCATGCTTCTCACTTATTTCACGTGTAGTGACTGCAGGGAGGGTTTCTCCTTTTGCAATCATTACTTTCTTAATCTGTTCACCAAAGGCAATGCAGTTCAGGGAACACCTCCACCTGTATCTACAGTCACTGAGTTAGCTATGGAATGGAAGAGACCCCCTATTCCCGCAGCGGGTGCATTCTTGCCATGGGTATGCACCTGGTGGCCAGGGACAAGCCACTGCAAAGGGCAGGCAGGATTCTTCAGTGGAAAGGACGAAAAAAGAAAGAACTGCTAAAAGGTCTCATTTTCTTCACTTTGTCTACAAAACTTTTTTTTCCCTTGTAGTCTACACAGTCTCTCCCACTCCCGCTTTCTGAAGCAAATGAAGCAGAAATCTTATGGGCATGGGAAAGGAGTTCAGAAACACATGGGAAGTAGAGGAGCTGAGTACCCAGCCCCCCACATTTCATGCCAGAATTGGTAGCTGAGCTGGAGGTGGGGAGAATTATCATCGGGGCACTGCCTGTGCTAAGGGATCCCAGGGGGCCATCAGGGCAGGGCCTGGCAGCTGGGACCCATCCCACCACCCCAGCCAGGAGCAGAGCAGCCAGGGGACACTGGGGCAGCCCCAGCCCTGGGCATCGGGCACCTCCCTATGGACAGGGCTGGGCCGGGGCTGGGCCAGGCCATCGGCCTGCGAGGCTGTGGGGAGCCAGAGGCCGACACTGCTGCGGTGTTGCTGGGAGAGGGACTGATGGCCCTGGGGAGCTGAAATGGGCTCCTGGGCCCTGGGCAGGTAGGAGGATGTGCCAGGGAAGCCAGGAAGGGACAATCAGTGCTATTGGTGCCCTCAAGGACATCACAGTCGTGTCGCCCCTTGCCCCTGCCTGGTAGCTATTTTTCACTTCTCTTCCCTGGCCCTTCCCATCAAGTCCTGCTTCCACTCAACTTCTTCCTCTTTTCTGCTGCCCTTGTTCTGCTAGCTTCTCAGCTACACCCAGTTTCTAGCTCCTATATTTCTTCTCCCACTTTTCTTGCTCCCTTCATCCCTATTTTTATCCTGTCATCATGCCTCTTTCTTTCATTTTCTCCTCTCCCACCCTGGGTCCCCATAAATGATGCCAGAGAAAACCCCCACAGGATTCGGAAAATGCAAGTAGGAGCACTGACAATACATGCTCACTTGCTTTTGGTGATCTTCAGTCTTTTTTGATCCCCTAAACATTTTCCATTGGTTGTACAGACAGACCTGGCTAACAGCTTTAATCCTGTTGTCAAACACCTGGCTTTTCTCAATTCACTCATCTCTTATGAATTACTGAACGCACAGTCACTCCCCTGTCAAATTTTGTGAAGAGGCTTGGCCCTCTCAGCCTACGTTCATGTTAGCAAGTAGTAAGATCAAACAGGAATGGAGCTGAGGGTCAAGATAGTTAATGCATACACTGTTTGTACAAGTTTACTTCAGATTAGCTCTAACCTAGGAAGTGAGGAGAGCCCTGGAAGAGCTGGGAACTTCTCCTCCAAGGAGACACTTCCCTTTGTCCATTATCATGGCTCGTGCCACAGTCAAACCCTCTGTCCTCATTGTAAGGGGAAAAAACCACCTTGAAACATTAGCTGTACTTCAACAGCAGGAGAAGAAACCACCCCATTCCTATGTCCTCTGTTTGAGTGTTAAGAAGCCTAAAATTTCTCCTGAACCCCAGGTCAGGGAAAAAGGGAGCAGAAAACACTGCATTTCTGTCCTTAAGAGACAGAAGACTGGGGATGGAGGCATTAATTGAAGACAGGCAGAGTGGGAAGTAGTGCAAGCACTTGATCTGACGGGCTGTGCACTGTGGTGAGAAAGTGGTTCCTTACCTCTGTCTCATCTCAGCTTTCATCATATGCTTTCATTTTCTAGACACTTGACTTGAGTCTCTGAGGTCCCCTTTGCTGAAGTGGTAAGTGCTCACAACTGCTCCTGAAGCTGATGGGAGTTTGTCTTTGAAGGTGCAAGTTTCAGTGAACGTTACTTTTCCCACCTTAAGAAATGGGAAAAACTTCAGCTAGGTTGTTCTCATATGCAGCAGCTGTCTATACAATTATCTTGAAATCAAATACCTGAGAACCAAAATATTTTAGTTTGGATAGCCAGCCACAATATCTTAAAGGAACTGTATTTTGACTTTTAGCCCCCCTTGCTTAACACCTCTTCATGGGCCGAACTCTCCAGCCAGGCTACATGTTCTTCAACACTGTAATCATGGACTGTATAATAAAGCAACCTTTTCTTACTGCTGTTGTTTTGCTCAGAAAGCCTGTGCTACAGAGGAAGATGAGAATATTAAGATTATGAACTACATCTGCCTGAGGTAGCACGGTAGTATTTCATTACTGAAGTATTTTAATTGTGAGCCAGAATATTTCAGATTTTGTTTACTTTTGAAGATGAAATTTTCCACTGTTTAATTTCCCTAAATAGCTTTAATGCTATGCAGTCTGAAAATGGTCCTAGATGTCTCACAGTGGACATCCAAAATTAATGAAGCTATTTTTCCTCAGTGTCCCCATGTTACTGGTCTTAACAATAGACATAATAATAGAATGCCACCATTAAGAAGAGTTGCAAAATTAAATTAATGGTTAAGCATATGAAACTAGTGTATAAACTCTTTGGAAAACTGTTGTAAAAGTAGGAATGTGTTCAAATAAGATTGCTGGAAGATCAGAATTCTGGAATTAAACTGGATTTTGGTTGGCATTTATGTAGGTATTTAATTTACTAAAACTTTGAGTTCATACTACAGACATTAGGATTTTGTAAAGCTGTTATAAGAGCATTGAAAATTGAATACAAGTGCTGCTTCTGAAAACATTGTACAGCATCTTTATTCAGGAGCTCTTTTTTTAGTAAGCATAAACAAATTTTTGAACATGCTGCTTGTACCAGAGTACAATTGTTCTTCACGTATACAGTATTACAGTATTTGCTAACAGTAAGTGTGACCTTTACTGAGCTTATACCTGGGTTTCACTGTTTCCAAGGTGGTGGTGGTAAGAAAGAAATATTCTTCCCAACTACAATCCTCAGCCTTTTTCAGTGCTGTCAGGTCAGAAATATTCACACACTGCTCTTCTTTAGGATACAAATCTGTCCATGCTGATGCACTCTCAGGTTTGGATTGCACAGGCTGCAATGTGGATTGCACGTTGTGTTTTATGTTCCTATGAGTTCATGAGCAATGTCATACCTGCTCATATGCAAGCAACATAACCCACCCAAGATACCCCTGGTGATTCGGGAACTATAAAGTTTGATAATGACATAATTCTCAGCTTTGGAAACATCACTGTTTTTAATAGTGGCACATGCTTGTCTGCTGCCATGGTGTATTAACGACATGTATTGCTTTGTCAGCAGATCCCTTAAACATGTCTGTAAGGGATCTTTACTGTATGTGTTTACAGTGCTTGCTCCTTGTCAATTGGAGGAGACACTACGGCTTAGTAGGCTCATGCACAGATTTTATAGGATGTCAGAACAAAATGATTTTTTTATTGAGGAAGGGTCAAACAAGTTGTGCTTTTTGTTGTGTCACACTAAACAATGTAAGAAGCATGTTAAAAAAGCTCAGGGCTCTCACTAGAAGGCAAAGGCTATGAGAAATGATTTAAAGCTACATTATCCTGTTTCTAATTCCTTTTCTTTCTTCCTGCGGAAATGTAATTGCAAGAGGCTGGGAGAAGGGATTGGAGCATTGGCTTCTATGTCAGCCTTGAAGAGAGTCATAAAGTCTCTTTTATGGGTTTCTCTCCAGCCTAGTTCTACTTTTCCAAATTAGAGGAGACAATACGACAATCTTAGCTAGCTCTGATCTTACATCTTAATTTGCAAACTCAGCAGCAATATCAGTGCCCAACTTTAGTGGATATGAGGAAATATTTTTGAATTTAAGCAATTTTCCAATGACCTGCAGTAAAGGCCCTTTTTACAATTGTCTGCACATTGCTTTAAAGACCTCCTCCCCCCAAATTTAATAGGCTTCAATAATAAATATTCTGAATATCTAATGTCTGTCTCAGTTAGGATGTCAGATCATAGATATAGAAGTCAAATACGCAGCTGGAAGATTCAAACAATAAATTGCGTTGAAATTTTTCTGAATTGAGCACAGTAAACAGACACTAGAAATATATAATTCTGTGAAGCAGTTGATTTTTTTTTCTTCATACTAATCTGCTGAGGGCTGGCTCAGATTGTCTTATGTATTTTAAATATTTTTAAACTAATGTCATTATGTATAAAACCCCAACAACCTTACAGTACCCTGTATCATCTATTCCTTCACATTTCCCGGCATCACTTAATAAAATACTTGAAGCTCCAGCATTCTGCTGCCGCTGCTGTTGGTGTACCTTGGTCATGACCTGGAAGGACCACCCACTCTTGTGAAAGAGAGGGGAAGTCTGTCTCTATGCTAATTTGATTTTAGACCTCCGTTGAAGAAAAAGTCCGTGTATCCTTCAGCCAGCTTCAGGCTGGACTGTGCTACTTCTGTGATGTGAATTTTGGTCTGCAGAAGCCATTTATAGCTGTGTGCATAAGGCAGAGGGTGTTTTGTGTGTGTATGTGTCCAGGAGAAAGGAAACTTTTATTGGTACTTTTATTTCTTTTCCTCTTGAACAAAACACAGAGATTTTGCTACTTGTATTTGAAAAAACATCCAAGAAAAATAAAAGCATTAATACTAGCTAAAATGAATCTTTAGTTAATGAGATGTGATTGATCACTTTGAAAGGAAAAAAGTAATATCCTATGACATATAAATCTAAATGTATTGGTTGAAGGTCTAAATCATTTTATTTGCCACAAAAGAAGCACTTGTAATTAGGGATGAAAAATGCAGTAAGCCAGTGAAGAGAAAATAAATTTATTGAAGTGATTTTGCAAATCACAGTTAATTGAGCCACAAACAAAGCAGCAAATAAAGGAAATAATGTGGTAATTGGAACCCTCATCCCTTATTGGCATACATTATGGGTTGCTATCTTTTAGCAGTATTAAATCATTGCATGTGAATGTTGCCAAAAAAACTCTTCATTTCCTTTTAGTGACTTCTTACTGCCCTCAGTTGAAGTTTAATAGAAAAGGAAGGACATGATGTAGTTTTAATGACAGGAAACCCATGGCTTCCAAATGAATAAATTCCATCACTGGCTGCCACAAAGTGTGCTAATTATTTCCTTTGATAAATTAAAAGCCGTAAAAGTCCAAAGTATATAGCATGTGGTTTACAGTTATAGTCTGCCTGTCTGCATTATTGAAAGTTCATATAAACCTCATTATTTTAATTTAATAAACATTATAATTATTTTTTACACCAGTAAGCTGTATAGAAAGCATATGTTGAAGACAAACTTGTCTGGCAGAAGGGTAAATAGCCCACAAACTGAATACGCAAGAAACATGATGTGTCATGTTGTGATAACTCAGGTTTTTTATGATACTGTCGAATGAGCAGATGCTTATTTTTTTAGCTTTATAAACAAGAGACTAGTGACTACCTTTATCCTGTAAATGAGTATTTCATTCTGCAAAGTGTGCTCTGATGAATGATACAGTCCCTGTGTTTCGGAGCAGAGTCTGAGAACACTTGAGAGATTTTATAATAAACATTGCAAGGGGAAAAAAAAATTCTATTTTATCTGAAGGAATGAAATGAGTATCCAACAGTGATATAAATAACCAGAATTGGTTTGGGGTTTTGTTTTTTTTTTGTTTGTTTTCTTTTGTTTTCCCGAAAAAGACCATATCCAATGAGGGCCTGAATATTTTTAATGAGTACTAATGACATTCAGGCCTGTTCAGTACCTCATGGGATTAGACCTTAACCTTAATAGAAATGAGAAGCAAAACCAGTTTTTATAGGTTATGGAAGTTCATCTTGGACCATTACTCTAAAATGTTTTAAAAGTCAAACACTTTACTTTCAGTTTAGCCAGACAATCCAGTAAAAGAAATCTATTACAGTGCCAAATCTTTCGCTGTCTCCTGATCTAACACACCTGACTTCAACTGTAAACTGATTCAAATGTGCTTTTAAAATAAAAAAAGAATGTAGCTGGGCTGCATGACTAATTTTGTTAAGGATATTAATTCGGTAATGAGACTAGGAGTTTCTGGAGACATGAGACAGCAACGGTGTGCCAGAACAGAGGGCATAGGATCACACAGCAGATATCTGGAACCAACAGGAAGATGAACAGGACTAGGTCTGGCAGGACCAGGAAAAGGCAAAAGGCAGTCAAACCGTTTTGCCCTCTTAAATTTCAAATGCATGTTGTGGAAAGCAGTCATGGCTACTGATTAAAATTACGGGAATTGGAGCAGGTAGTGTTTTTCCACAGTGTCTGACCAAATGTGATGCAGCGGTGGGTATGCACAGAGATCTGTGTCTTACTGCTGGGGAGCTGCAGCTCCCAAGTGACTGGATCAACGCATCTCATCACATGGGTGATGCTGCAGCTCATATTGGAGGGCTGCTTTGTGCTGCTTATTGGGCTATGTTGTCTCCCTAGCGCAAACCAAACCCTACTGAGCAATACAAATGTACAGCCAGTCTGACTTGCTTGAGCTGAGGAGCAGCTTTCCTGCAAATATATAAGGGATATTGAGACCACCTGCTATGTATGCCTATGACCGATTAATTTAGTAATTCAGTGTAAAACTGAGGATGTATTTCCCTTGTTCTTAGAAGTATATGCCTAGACTTTATGAAGCAAATTCAGACTTGCATGTGCTACAGGGCTGAAGTCAGTGGAATTGAATCTAGTTGCAATGATGCTAGCTTGGTGCTGTAATGACTTGATGTATCAGCTAGAATGTATCTGTTTTAGAGTGACTGACACTGCTGCACGTTATGGGGAAATGTGTTATTCTCTGGAAGAAAAAAAAAGAAAAGAAAAACATACCAAAAACCATACCTGACTTTATGAGAAAGTGCCCGAGTCAAATTCTGCCTTTTGGTGAACAGAAATGGAAACATATTTCACTTTTACTGGCACTTTTCTGTCCTTTTTTTGTTAGATGCTAACAGGAAAAATGGTTTTGAGGGAAATAGATAGGGTAAGAAGCTTTCTGAATCTTTTTAGCTGAAAGGGAGGTTGAAAGAGAACTGGGGGAGGTGTTTTAATATTATTGCAGAAGTAATTGGTATTGCAAGGAAATGTAGGAGGATGAATTCTTCCACATTGCAACATACTGCAGCCTCAGGAGTACTGAAATATACCATACTTTCTAGCTGAAGTATACTTAATTGCAAAGGGTTAAAAAAAGTCAATAGAAAATGTCAAATCTATAGTAATGCTTGCAAGAATATCACCCTGAAGAGGGCCACACTCCCTTTACTTTTAGATGTCACTACTTCTCATTATTAATAAACCTATGAAAAAGAGAATAAAGGGCTATAAATAGCATAGTAAGGTCAAAATAACCACAAAATAAAAATATTATAGTAAACTGCCACAAGACTTTAGTGTGCAAATGACTGTTGGCTAACAATTAAGGGACCCGTTACAGGCTCATTTTGTCTGTTGTATGGAATTTGGGAGGGTCATGGCAGTGGTTCTTTATTTTTGGTTATAAAGATATATTAATGCCTGCTTGGAAAATGCAAACACACTTTGTCTGTGCAAAGGAATTCTGTTCCTTTGCTCTTCCTTTTTCTTTTTTCATCTTTTTTTAATTAACGGGAGGAAGATAAGATTACTGCTTCTTTAGAGATTATTTGCTTCATTGATTTTTTCCTTCTGTAGTCATAACAAATCTGCTTGTAAGCTGAAAATGACTTGCATTACAGCTACATATGCTTACTCTCATAGCATTTTACTTGGAAGAATGATTAACTTTTTTATTAACAGTGTTGTGAAACTAGCGCTAGAGACCAAAATATACTGTAAGAATTTTTTATAAAATACTAGAGTGACTTGGACACCTGATTAATATTAGCAGCATGGAGTAGAAATATTTTGTTTTAAAGAGTTTCTTTATTTCTTTACTATTTCTCCTCATAGGTGTTCTTCAGATAATAATGTGCATTTTGTGTCTTAAATTTTATAGGCATTGATTTTTCTCTTAGATAACACATTATTATGTTTAGAGAGAGGTACATAAACAGCATTTGCACCGTGTGCAGAAAAAGCGTTGTCTGTAAGTTGTGTGGAAATATAGACAAATCCACGCAGTCTTGTAGTTCAAAGGCAGCTGTGACGAACATGATATTTAAGGAGCAGATAGAAGGGGAAAGACAGGGTTGCAGTGAAAATCCTTCCACCTTATCATTTTTCAGAGGTTAAAGAAGGCCCTAAGGGAGCTGGGCAGGACTAAGATCAAATGGATGGTCTGTCTCTGGCCGGCTTTTCAGTCAAAAGCGAATAGGAGTTACCTCTCTGTGAAAAATTTATTTCAGTTGACTATGAGAAACAGAAGCAGGAGGGGCTGTGGTTTGTTTCTATACCTGCAGGAGGTCAATGTAAGTGACGGTGATGAAATTTTCTCCTTGATTTTTCTGGGCTGTTTACAGCTTATGTAGTACAACACCACAGCATGTGTGAATGAGGATATGACACAAGACCTCTCTGATGTTCTGGGGTAGTATAAATGCATGTTCAAATGTTTTCTTTTGTTTAGGCACTAGAAGAATTCTTGATTTAAAGGCTATAAATCAAATACTCTTCCATGCTCTAAACATGTCACTGGCATTCCTTGGAGAGTAGGTTGGGGCTTCTTGGTTTCAGGTTAGGAGGAAGTAGTGATTTTTTTCTGGGCAGTGTGACTACTTTCTGTTCTGTCCAGAGGAGCACAGCACTGGGAGATGGTGAGACTACAGTGTGTTTTGTGACACAGGTCCACCTTCAAAATACAGTGCATATTTACCTTGTTATTAACTCATCCTGCGTATCTTATTTTCTGGTCATCTGTAATTTTGGGGGAAGAGAGGTTAATTTTTAATGAGGATCATGGTATTCCTGCTTCATAACAGCGGTCAACTTTGACCATGGGCATCTTCTGAGCAATCTGACTTTGATTTATCTAAATCCTGTATCAAGTCCGCAGTGAGGCTGTGTTAGCACACGAGCTCCGCAGTCTTCCTGACACCCAGTTTAAGCAAACTGAGACTTAGGACCTGCCTGCATGTCCAGGCGAGCCCCATCACCCAGCAGGGCACCAGGGTTCCTGGAGGGTCCCTTTGAGCTAGTGTGTCTCCCTCCCCGCAGTTCTCTGAGTGAGGTGGTGCATGGGACCCAGTCCTAGGAAACTTTCTATATGCAGCTCATAAAGATTAGCCAGCTTTAACCAGTGCGTTGGTTGGTTGTTTCTTTTTTTTCCCCTGAGGTTCTTTACCGGTGGTTTTTCCTGAGAATTTGCTTAGTGATCTACTTATGAAGAAAATCTAATCCACCATCTGACTTGGCTCTATGCAAAATGGCTGAGGCACAGCAAGAGAGGATTATTTTCATGTTGGACTTCATGCATTGTTGCTGATTGGCAGCATAGGATGTGTAGTTAGCACACTATTTTCTCATTTCCAGATGCTACAGCCAACACAAGCTGGTGTAAAGCTGTAGATGTAATTACCACTAGAAAAAAGTTAGATGGCTGCATTTGTTGACACATAGGGTTTCTTATTGTCACAAATATTTTATCTGCTTTTATCTGGTTTCTGTCCCTAACAAGTGAGCGAGCTACAATAATATTATGCTATGATATATAATGTTTCCGTTGCCATGAGGTGGAAAAGCAAGAGGGTTAAATATCAAATGGTTTGCTTGAAGCTCTAATTTGAAATCCCATCAGGGTCACTTGTTTACTAGCACTAATAGTTAACTAGTGCACAGCCTTTAAATTACTGCTTGTTACAACGGTGCTGTTCACACCACTGTGCTTAAGGACCTGTCAGCATTTCCAGTGGAAAACTCTGTTTTCAAAGGTTTATGAATTTGTCATGAATATTTGCTCTGAAACTTGCCAAATGTCATCTCAGGCTAGAAACAGATTCTTTCCTTTATTGGAGACTACTTGGCCTGAGTAGGGAATAAATCAGCTTTCAAATTATTTTGAACATAAGAAGAGCTGACTGAAATGTTTCCCAACCACCATAGTCTTCCGTATTTAAAATAATGCAAATGAGGAGGGTTCTGGGACTCTGGGCTAACGAAGGGGCAACAGAGTGAAAAGAATGAATGTAAAAGTACATTGACTTGTAGCTTAGCAGTGAGTTCTCTCTTGGTAACAATACACATTGGCAAATTTCTCTAGCTTTTGCAATAGCCAAAGCTTTGGCCATTAAAACTCAGATTTTCTTCAGTGCTTCAATTATTCAATTTACTATTTTATATTGATCTTTTTATTCCCATCATTAGATCTAACTACACTCAGACTGAAGTGACTTGAGTTTGATTCTCAGCTATCCATAGACATTTTTGTAGCCTCAGATATGTAATACAGACAAACTTGTGCCTTGTTTGCCCCATTAGTGATGCTACCCCACAGCTACCTTCCAAACCCGAGTGCCTAGTCAGGTGCTAAGGTGTGAATGCTGTTTCAAGACCTCCCCTTCAGTGCTGTAAATGACACTCAGAATCCTCAAATTGGAGCCGTACTATTTTGGGGAAATTTCCTCTTGCCTTTCAGAAAACAGATAATTCTTTATGCTTTTCTTTGCTACCAATCAGTATTCAAGGAATATTTTTTTCTTCAGAACACAACTCTGAGCATTTAATGGTGAATTCCTTTATGAAGGAACAGCTTTCATCTTTTCTGTTGACATGGTGGAGGACTTTTTTTTTTTCCTTTATTTTTGCTTTTGTTTCTTAATTTTCCTTGAACAGTAAGTGTACCTAGACTCCAATGTTTTAAACTTTGCTAAATTTTGTTGATTTCTTTCTCAGTTTTGCCAGAATACTTCATGAATCAAATTAGTGTCTTCCCTGATGACAGGTGTTACACTGTACTAAACCAGGGCAGATAACAGCTTCAAACTTTCAAAGATCTTTAGTTTGTTTTTCTTTTTTTTTAAAGACTGCTTTGGTAAAACTGATGTTTTCAAAACACACATTGCACTCAAGCACGTGTACAATATTGCCCTTTTGGAGATTTCATTGCACATTTTTGAGACATTTCTAAATTTACACATCGGGATATAGCTAAGTATGCAACAATCCCATGCAGTTAGCTTCAGCTCCATGGCTTGGGATGCATTTTTCTCATGGCCAGCCTTCAGGTTTTGAGGTACAATATTCCCCCAGAACTACTGTTCATGCTTTCTTGTTCACAGCAACATTGTGTCCTATTCAGCATGCTCATATCTCTTGCTGTCTACTTGTAGGTGTTAACCAGGGAAAAATATGGTTATGCTAACCGATTCTTTTTCTTGGAAAGGAAAACACAAGCATAAATTTCACCAAAGTGTGTTTTACTTATAAAGGGAGAGCCAGCACCTAATGCAAGTAAATGTCATTTCATCTGCATTTTGCAAAGGATTTAAAGAAGTTACTGCAATAAATAGGCATGCAACTGCACCAAATAATCACTCAGAAAGTTGGGTGAAACCACAGTGTGAAACAAGGCCCTGGGGAAAGCAAATATGACAGCTTTAAAATTAGTTTTGAGATCTGATAGGAATTAGTATATAAGCTGGGGAAAGGCAAGGTCAGATTCAAAATGAGGGAGTAAGAAAAGATGGAGCCGGCAGGCCCATAGCTCTGAATATGTTGGATTTTTTGATATTGGGGTCCCTGCAGGAGCAGGAAGATAAATGAGCAGATTTCAAGAGCTATTTATTATTTTTCTTTTGATAAGACATGTAAGAAATAATAAGTGGGAAATGCATAGTTGTTCTTCCAGGTTATCCATGCAATCTTTAAACTGAACAGGAGTACCCCATGCTTGTAGTAAATGGTAGCTTTCATCCACCGAGTTTATTGTAGATCAAATATGCAGTGATTAAAGCTGAAAAGCCGGATAAAAATGAATTGCGGTGATGTTGCAATGGAAGCTTAAAAGGAGAGGGTGAAAGACCATTCTCCGGTAAAGATGCTCTGAAGTGTCAGGGCTCTTGGTGAAGAACTCTATCGTTCATCAATAGTATAAGCTAGGATTACAGGAATATTATTTTAACCCCTTGGCTTTGCCATGAACATCTGTGTAGAATTCACCCACTGGGCTTCTGAACACATCATGCACACTCATGTCTCCACTGATCTGAATGCAATGTTAACAACATTGATTCATTGTTGTGGTGATTATGCTCAATGCAGAAAAAAATTAACCTTGAAAAACAGTAAATTTACTTTCCTTCGAAATCTTTGTACCCCATGCAGATGTTAATTATTTCCTATGCTATTTCTGTCATTTAGGTGAAGGATCCATGTGTGCCTTCCATGACCCCAACTAGGTTGTTAGCTACAACAGAGAAACAGGACTTCAGAGGGAGTTGCTAACCTTCACTGAATAGCCTGTCAGCCAGAGAATGATACAGAGCACCTTCAAAAGGTCCCCTAAGTAATGAGCACTAAGGAGGGTTATAATGGGCCCATCATTAGCTCCAGCTAATATTTTGACCTAATGCCCACATATACTACAGGTGTCATGCAGGGCCACCATAGGATTAATCTGCAGGATGTTTTGTGGCTATACGATGACAACACATTTCTTCAGCATGTTTCCCAACTTGTAAGCCTTTATATGTATTTCGTATAATGCAAGTAGATTATGACCTCTTGCTTATATTGTTTACTTTTTTCCTCAAGCTCAGTCACTCACAGCGGCAAATGAATCAAGTACATAGCCGTGCAAAAGAGAAAAATAGAGAGTAAGGCACTAAAAGCTTACTCTGTAACAAGAATGTAACAAAATGTAAATACAGCTGCTAGGAAGACTCGTCCTTCCTCCTATTGTGTGTTCTTACCTTCAGTTGTTTTTTTAAATTTTTTTTCCCCAAATCCTGGTACTACTTACAATTTTGAAAAGGATGAAGACTTGTGCACTCCAACTCTGCATATGTTTTTATGGGTCTCCTGTAAACTCACCCCTCCATCCATGGAGGTCTTGCTTTCATGGTAAGTAATTTGTTTTGGTCTTCCCATTGGTGTGTCTGTTTTCCATTTTATCAAACATTTAATTATTCACTCAAGAACTTGGACATTCTTGCCTTCATACTTGATGGTTAAGGATCCTAATTACTGTAGTTGTTAAGGATTCACCTTCTCAGAAGTTACAGCTTTCCTTGCCTTCGTGTTGGTAGTTTCTTTATATCACTTCCTAAAGAATGACAGTCATTTTGTAAGCTGAACTGAGCGAATGCTAATGTTACACATATTTCTCAACCAGCTTTAGGGACAAATTCATCTGACTCCATTTGTCTGCACTCATCCTCACATGGTGTAAGCAGTTATATTTTATTAACCTATGCAGTCAAACTGCTGAGTAAATTTCATGTGACTGTAACCTGGCAGTCATACTGTGAATGCATCAGTTATAAAAAGGCAATTCAAACAGTCTTTGCCCAGTAATGCCAAATAGACATCAAAAGTTTATGATCAACTCATTTAACAATAGGATATTTAATATAAGAAGGAGGCAGTATTTGACTGATAGGTGCCTACTTTTAAATTCTTTGCACACACAACACACTCCAATAATATTTTTGTATTCTTTTATCATTTATATTAAAAACATGAGCACCAAAGATGCTGGGTGTTACTCAGACTTACAAAGATGAAGAAACAGAATTCAAGCTCATGCTCCCACATGAGTTTATTAAAGCAAAAACATCTAATAAGATGATAAAAACATATGCTCTTTACAGATGACACAAATTGAGCTAAAATTTCTACTTAGCTTGTAAACAGAAAGCTTATTTTCAGATTCACTCAGATACAGAGTGCAGGTTAGGTATTTGTGTAGACATTCATACAGAATTTTTTTCTTTAAATTAAATAACTCTAGATGAACACAAGTAGCTTTTCTCTCTATGCAGGAACTTGTCAAGAGACAAGAACATAGTTCATGAAGAAGTCTGAGATGTTAGTTTAAAATCAGTATTACCAAAGCCTACTGTATTTCTGACTACCTTTATAATGAACATTTAGGTTAACTATGCACATTTGATGCTGAAAAACTTGTTAGAAATGGATTCTGCAGAGCTCTGCCAATTTAAATAACTTATTAAAGGCCCTATTATTTTGAGGAGTTGGATAATGTTAAACTCTAAAAGGCCATTGCAAATAATTTCATTCATGGAGAGACAGCACTTAGCAGAGGAGAGAAAAGAAAGTATTTTGGATGACATTTAACTTGACTTCATTTGGGCACAAGACCTTGAAATTCTCATGTGGGCTTACTGAGTACAAATTAATGTTTTGTTAGTGGGGTTTTTTTGTGTGTGGGTTTTTTTTTCCTTCCTCAATTGAGTTATTTTCAGGGACATTCAAGCACTCTCAGTGCAGTCTTCTTTTCCTAAAAAAAAAAATAAAAATAAAAAGAATGAAAACTTCTCTTGAGACCAAGCTATTCAGTGCTTAAGATGATAAAATCTGGTCAATCCATGTTTGTTGTTTCTTTCTCTATAGCCACTAAAAATAAATCCTTCAGGAGAACATTTCTTCAGCTCACTTTTTCATTATTTCCAGAGGCAAAAGCTGGCAAGGCAATTTATAATTCAATTTTTGCTAAATCCACAACACCTAATATATATGTCAGGCATTTCAACGGCAGGGTACTTTGGGGATAGGTGATAAATTGTACTGATTATAAGTGCAAGCTGTTCTTCCAAAACATCATATCAAAAAGAAGGCAAGTATTATTAGGAGAATGTAATGTATCTTTAGAATGTCCAGAAACATAAGAGATAATCACTTCATGTGAATATATTTTCCCTTGAGTTTTACAGCTCAATATTAAGGTCTTACCATGTTTTTGATAGCACTCATGTGGAGGGAGGGACCATCATGGGTTGGTAGTCTTTCAGCAGCCACATAGCTCTTAGGCCTGCAATAATTCATTTCTCCCAAAAAAGGGCTTGCTATGAAACCTGAATCATGGTCATAATAATTTTCTGACTATCCTGGTGTATGGGAAAAGTATAAATATTATTTTATAATATAATCTCCTCATATCTTTTAAACATCTTTTCAATTTTTCCATGTATTTTCCTGTGAGATACATGTGACTTTAGCTGTTCATCAATTCTGCTGAGAAAAACCAAAAAAGTTCTTCGGATTCAGCTTGGATGCCAAGATGAAACGGGCAAAAAGACAGTGTGTCTCAGGATCTTTCCTCTTAGTTTCTGCTTTTTTAAAGTAAAACTTCAGGGGGAAGAAATCTGTTAACTTTACTAAGGCGAGATTTACATAAAAGCTATAAATAGAACAAAAAATAAGTAAAAAAAAAAAAAAGATAGTTGAGATTAGAAAGAGTGATGTAAACCTTTTCACCTTTTCATCATTGGTCTGAATGTAGCTTGGCTGGTTTTGACTTGGCTGCTCCTTGTTTGTCTTGCCAACCATAATCTGTATCCTACTCAGACTCTCAGAGGAACTGTCTGGATTGGTGACCATGGTATTGATTTAGGACCCGTCCTATACTGTCATCCTGTCTTAGGCATATTTCCTTCTCTTTAACAACTCAAGAAGTTATTTTCTTGCTTTAAGGGTGGGGACCCCTATTAATTTTTCTAAAACAGATAAAATTCAGCTTAAAGGCAAGAAAATAAATTTTAAAAATTTATGTACATCTAAAATTAAGTAAGGCATCAGTAATAAAAGCAATAAGGTTTGGAGTAGAAAAAGGCAGTTCCAACAACTCCTGTTCTATCCCATTTCTATTTGTTTGCTACTTTCATTTCTCAGTTTCTTCCAAATTGTTTCCTAAGCCTTCTCAGAAGTTCTCTTCACTGTAGATAATATCTGAAATGTTCTGTAGATTAAAGTCAGTATTCCAGGTGGTAAAAAACCACTCTCTGCCACGATGCTTTTCAATCACATTTTTCTATCAGAATTTCCATTTTGCTTTGCATCTCCTATTTAAGCTACTTTTTATGGAAGAAGGAGGATTTCCACTGTAAAATAAAAGTCTCCTCTTAGTTGCTACCAGATGGGAAAAAAAAAAAGGCGAAACTTCTCAACAGCATATTTCAAAATTTTGAAAATAACAGTTTTCTTTCACACTTCTAATGAAAACATAGAATACCTTTTTTTTACATTTTAGTCAGTATTACCTGATTCCATGAGCCCACTTTTAAAATGATCCTTGTATAAAAGAATACAGCAGTGAAAATGAGAACTGAAACCGAGAAGGAAAAACTCTTGCCCTCCTTCTGAAAGAGATTGTCAGACCAGCAACTTAAGGGACCTGAGTACAGAGAAGATTTTTTTTTTTCTTTCTCTCTTTTGCAGCAATCCCCCTCACCCTCAAACTCTTAGTTTTGTCCCTTTCGCATCCACCTAAACTCATTTAATGAAGATGAACAAAAGTGGAAAACAAATGATCACTCATGAACCAGACCAGCTTAGTGTGCAAGCTTGTCTGAAAGACTGATGAGATAATACCTGCAAAAGAATGGTCTGCTCTGACAGGAAAAGGAGAACCAATGTATCCAGAACACCCAATAGCTCATCTGGCAGTAAATGAGGGGTCAAAATGTCAATCTTCCAGTCCTGCCCCTTGTGGTGTTAGAAATCTATTAAAGAAGTCTTAACAGCTATTCAATAGTATTATAGGCATTCTTATAGCATGGATGGGAAATTAAAAATAGGTGGAACTACAGATAGCAGAGAGGTACTCTAAAAGTAAAAACGAAACAAAGTTGGAGAAAGATTGAAAAATACACTGCAAAAAAAGTTAGTGAGAAATTGAAAATCTCTGGCAAAATGCAGGAAAAGAGGTGCTTGAAGATATTTGAAGAAATAGCACAGAATAAAGTGAGGAAGAATCATGAAAGTGTTTGCCCTTTTATTTTAGTCTTTCCCTTTGAGATTCAAAAATAATTCCTTAAAGAATGGAGAAAAATGTAGCTGAGAATTGCCTGCTCATGATTGATGTTACCAGGCAGGCATGGTTTCTGTTTGGCTACATTTCTTGGGCACAGAAGGACACTGTGTTATAATACCCTACTAGATAAAGACATGCTGAAATTCGTAAGGCTGTTAGCTGAACCTAATCTCACACTGGCAAAAGCTGTTCCTACAGCAAGCCAGATCGAATCAGCTATTAATAATGCAAAGATGTCATTGCTTTCCAAAAGAGATTCGTAGCACAGCTTGTAGGAGAGATTAATATTATTTATGTTATTAGAAGCAGACCTAAAGAAGGACATTGTCTACCATGAGTAGAAAGGTTTTTGTTTTTCCTGAAGAGCTTTTGAAGAGCAAAGAAAGTATCTAGACTAGAGGATTTAAACTATCCCATATTTTCTTATAGTTTTCCATTAGAAAAATTAAAATTTGGGCTTCCATTTATACAAAATTCCTATTATGGATACATTCTTGGCCTCAAAGAGCATGGTGGAGAAGAAGGTAATTTTTTTAGAGTGAATGTTTACTTTTGGACATATTTGCTTATGCCCTGCTGACACATTAATGGGCTTGTTAGAGACCCTATGACTTTAATGAGACAGGATTGAGGCTGGTGTAAATATCCTCAAGCCAGTGTAAAAAGCATTGTTCTCAACCTTCTGGAATATGGGAAGATGCAAATGTTATGACTACGTTGTTTTTTTTCTTATTCTTGATATTTTTGGTGGGGGAGGGCTTATTAATTAGTCATTAGATTTTGGAGACAGTATCATATCTTCTGCTCTTCTGTGTGAATTTCTGCAGAAAAATCTAGAATCGCAACCGCTGGCATGGTGTTTCTAAGACCTCTCAAGCTGAAAGCGAAGGTTGTATGTTTTTATTAGTCTGAAGGACCTTGAAGCCAGGCAAAGCATAAACTTGATATTGAGATATAAACAACTTTTTCTAAAATAAATATAAATGTAGCTCCTCCTGAATATGATAATTATTAACCAGAGTGTTAAAAATGTTACTAGCCCTTTATCTGGGAGATTAAGAAAGACAACTTCAGCCCTCACACAAAGGCCAGACTTCAGCCAGTCCCCTAGTTATGAGAGTGTTTCTGTACACTCCCTAAAATAGGAATAACCAAATAAAGATCCAGTCCTTTTCTCTCCTCTTCATAAAAATGGAGAGTGTAGCACTGACTTTCAAAAGATTTTACAGAAACATTCTCTAGGTCGCATGTGTTCCTTTAAGAGGTTCTGATACAGCATAGGAAGCAATGGGTGAATAAGACAAGACGTGCAGCCCTGAGCAGCATTGGAGCAGTATGATATCAATACTGAGGTGCCACTAAAGTGGCTCTTTGGGCTTTAAAGCCTTTTCTGATTGGGAAGAACGGACATATAGTCTCAATCACCCCCCTGATCTCTAAATCTGGGCAGAGGTAAATCTCACCTCCACAATTTTGATGAGGTTTTTAATGAATGAAAGCTCTTCAGGTGATGTCATTGGCCTGAAAACATAAGGTGGGATCAAAAAAGTACGATGGAAGGTTTTCTTAAATTACTTCAAAGTAAATGTGATTTGGTTTTTAGTTAGTTTGAAGGCTTCTGTGACATGTGTGCCTCCTGGCTTTCCTTTTACTACTGAATGTGGAGGAAAAAATACACATGCATCCATTTGAATATGGAACAGTAGGTAGTTCCATGTAAGATGCTCTCACTGTTTCATTATGAAAACCAGGTATTTAGGATTGAGATTTTTGTAAGAAAGATTTCGGAGACTGCTGGCAATGAGGGCATGCAATCAGGGACAGATAGCAGGGCTGCAATTAATTTTATAATGCTGAGGGAATTTTAGTGAAGTTAAAATAAATAAATAGAGTTCTTGGGCAAATGGAAGTCAAACTTTCAATTACTCTAAAATAGATTCCGGCTCATTCGATCTAGCTGACACTTTGATGTGTTTAAATCTTTGCAGACACTATGTAAGAACTGAATCAAGGCCAACTACACCCCCTCTGTTCTTGCAAATGCAGAAGCCGTGGTATCTAAACAGTAAGAGGACCAGCTCTTTCAAGAAGGAAATTTGTAGAGATAACATGAACAGTGGCTGTCATTAAAAGTCAAATGATTACTTTGAGATGTTGTTGGCGAGGGTTATCAGAAGGTAAATATGGCACATTAGATTACGCAACCTACTTTCAGGGTTTTGCTGTGTTTTCTTGTCTTAAGAGGATCATCTTGTGCTTTCAGATACAAAGACCTTGTTGCAAAAGGCCGAATTCAGCAAAAGAAGAAAAATGGCAATATCCATTTACTGTACTTCAACAGTAATTCCATAATCAGAAATCTCTTTTAAAGTATAAACATTTCCCATTCTACAGTTAATATCCTAAAACTGCACACCAGTAGCAGTTTTTTACAGCAAGCAACAAAACAAATTATTTATGTATCATGGTATTCACAAGATACCATTACAAGCAAAGTTTGTGCTCTCAACAACTATTTCTGTTGTGAACTGGACACAAAAAAAAGTCTGGAAACACAAGGAAACCCAAAGACAGTATAATTCTAACACTTGGTTTTAATTAAAAACTTTTTCTAGACTTTCTGCCACATGTTGCTTGTATATATTATCAGGATACAGGACTGAATAGGAATTTCACTAAGTCTTGTTAACCCAATATTCAGGGCAGTCCAGTGAAGAGAGGGAGACCAAACAGTCAATAAATAGGAAAGGCTATGAAGTGCAGGTGAGATTCTTCCAGTGAAACTGAAGTGATGGCACTTCAAAGCATGAGATTCCAGAAAGTGATTGAAGGATCTGTAAGGATAATTAATCCTTTGTTTCATAGCATGTTCTTCTGAATGTATAAACCATCAGGAACAGCTGCTTACTACACCTAAAAAGCCATTAAACAATTAAAAATTAAATCTTTCCTGAAGAAAAAAAAGTTAGCTGTTCTCCAGATGAAGGTCCTGTGTGTATCTTGCAGGTTTTTTTTCCTTTGCAATTCACCAGTTAGTGAAGTTCTGTGTCAGTATCCTAAGCTGAATTTCCTGATTGCAAAGAAGGCAATTAAAAAAATTAATTCTGTGATTCACCTCAGGCTGGTGAATATCATGACATTCTAACTCATTCTATAAATACTCCAGTATATGATGCAGGACTGTAGCCAAATAAAGCGTGCTCTGATGGATTTGTAAGTAGATAGGAAGGTGGATCAGCTGAAAAAAGTTGTTATCTGAAAAAGGATTGACTTCCAAGGCTGCCTGTGAAATAGCTTTAGCCATGAAATATGTGCTAGAACAAGAAAGGAAAACCACAAGATGACAAAATGGGATGGATAAAGTGCATGACACAACAAAACAAAAAGCTTTCCTTAAAACTCCATTGTCATAACATATTCCTCCGCTGGGTCCATGAACAAAACACTTCCCAGGAAGTGCAATGCAAGAGCAGGAGGTCGGCAAAAGTTATAGATGGGGAAGCAAATGCAGCTGCTGTAGATGGAAAATGAGAGGTTCAGAACGGGGTATATAGCACAGAGCTGTGAGTAGGAGCAGCTCCGAACAGTGTGCTGAGCGCAGGACGGGAAAGTGCATAGGAATGAGCATATTCTGCGGCTGAGCTGAGCCGGGTATAACTGAAGCGTTCTTACAGACAAGCTACTTTAAGAAAAAAATGATGTCACTCTTTTTACATTGCAAAAATGTAGTCTAGCATACCCTCGTGATGGGGAGTGCAGATACTGTGATAGGGCCAGGAGAGCTATGCTTGAGGTTAACTGAATGCCTAACATGTGTGTCCAAGTGGGAGGAAGCTGTGGTGAGACAAGAAATGAGAGAAATAATTCATTTCGTGTCTGGCATGATGACTGAATTTCTTTAAAGATGATTTCTGTGTATTGTGTAGGTTTGTGGGCTTTCGTGTCTGTCTTTATTGCTGCTACAAAGAAGTACATCTCTTTGCTAGGACTAAATTATGATCATTTCAGTTTTGTGACTATTAATCAAGAGAAGGCATTTGCAAGCCTTTCCCAGCCACATATCCTTTGAGGGTTTTGAAAGCTATAGAATGCAGTTTGTTATCTGTCATTGCGAGGCTGTGCCAAGTTCCATGATGCAGTGAAAGCGAAGTCATACGCTGCAGCTGACACTTTCCCACTGACCTCAGCTTGTTGCACTGCATAAACAGAAGCTATTACAAGTCAGTATGGTTCCTGGAGCAGGGTTACGCGGAAAGGAGCGCAAGAAAGTTTTCCACATTTCTGCAAGGTTCAAAGCAGACAATGTGCTTTTTCTGTCACAACAGCAGACAAGGCTGTCATATCCTCAGCTCACCTCGTAAATAACAGGCACAGAGGATGGTTGTGTAAGGCTGCAGTTCAAAAGGATTGAAAACTGACAGCAGACACTGTCTTTCCTCGACATGCTCACCTTTAGCTGTGTTTCATGGTGGGTATGTTTCAATTTAATATGTGCCTGTTTGCTCGGTGAATCAGCACCCGGCCTTGTAGGCAAAGACTTGTAAGAGGAAGCCACTGGGGCACCGTGACAGCTTCTGGGAGCAGACACAGACCTGGGAGTGGGTCAGTGGGCTTGAGGACCTGCTGCAAACCTTGCCTGGGTTGGTGGTATCAGTCAGGGAAGGGGTGAGCAGGGGAGCCCTAACCTTCTGCTCCTTCTCCGAGCTGATCTGATCCTCTCCCTGTCTGTCTTTCTCTCTGGGTCCACAAAACAAGCAGTGAGGCCATGGCACCCTGTACTGGGGCATTTCATTTCCTCCCTTCCCCCTGTGATCTGCCAACGTAAACAACTGCCTACATTTACCTAAACCAAAAACCAGATCTGCCTCTAATCACGTTGGGTGACTGTTGACATGTGTAGAGTTTGATATTTTGATAATATTATATGTCTGCGATAATACTTCATTACAGTTATGTCCTTGGCTATAATTCTTTCAACACAGTCACTTTTGTACAGCCCTTTGAGTTACAGGAAAGCATTGTAAGGCCAAGTTTTGCTCTGACGGTCACATTACAATTCAGAAGATTTAGAATTAATCAGCATTTGATATACCTTAGAGAAAGAGCGGGCAATGTATTTATTTCTCTCATGTTTTCTTCTAGAGGAAATTGTGCGTGTGTTTGGGGGAAAGGGGAGAAGACTTTAAAATATTTTCTTTTTCCCTGCCCAGCTTTGCTTGTAATTTGAAACCATTACTGATGTGTTGTCATATAACATTATACTCCTCCATTTTACAGACTTTCAGTTATTTCCCTGATCACTTACCTAGGCAGAGAGGAGAACATTAAACTATGACTTGCAAATTAGTATGCTGATCAACAGTTCGCATTATGTATCTGTGGTGTTTTTTTTCTCTGTATATAGAAAAATGTATGCTAGATTATGGTTTTAGTTTAATTTCTACAAAGTAAGCTGTCTTGTGATTTGAACAGCAGGAACTTGTTGTATTTTGAGTGATCAAACCTGGTGGCCTACCGTACCTTTCACAAAAGTTAAATTCTCTGCCTATGTCCTGTCTACAGTTTGCAAATTCACAAATGCTATAGAGGATATGATATAATACAATATTTTATCATCAGCCAAAATGAAAGTTTAGACCTGATTTGAAAATGCATTTTTGACCTGTTAAAGATTTGAGAATATTTCCAATATTTTCTTGAAGTAAAATTTTCTTTTGGATCCTTCAAAACAATTCATTTAGATATAAATTAAATGTATCGTGTTGATGTTGACCAGTTTTTAATAATCATACAAAGTAAATTTAAAATGGCTTTAGAAATAGAACAGTCTGAAACTTGAAAATAATTCCACTATTTTTGAGACCAAGATAGTAATTATGTTTTCAAATTTGCCCAATGTTTTCTAGAAATTTGTTCTGAAGATAATGGGGATGAACTGTTACCTATGCCTTTGGTTTGAATCCTAAAAATAGCAAATTACACCAATAAAAAAAATCTTTATTCTGCCAAGAAGGTAGGGAATGAGTGCTTTTTCAGAAGCTCCTATGCCGAGACTAAATGCAGTTTCTGTAGTTGAATCTAATTTCTAGAAAAATTTCAGGAATAAGTGCCTGACATGTCTCCAGTGTCCAGCATTTTCAAAAGATGAACATTTTGAGTCTGCCAAAGGATATATCTGATGCATCTCCCTACCCATAATCCTGAGCCCATAGGATTCTGGGCAAACCGAATGTGCCTCTTTTTCTGTTGATCCTAATGGGAGATGGAGGTGAACAAATCTATGCAGGAGCAACTGGGAGTGTGGTGACTTAATCCTTAATGAGAATGGTAAGAATGTTTTTCTTATGCAATCTTATCATTAGACTGTCATCAGCAGTCAAGACACCACTATAATCTTTTTAGAGGTAGTCAGGATTATGGCCTTTCCTGGTTCATTTAGATTCACTTTACTACTGATGTTTGGCCTCAAGGCAGAGTTATTTCAGTGTCTCCAGATGGTACATGCTCTGCAAAGCTGCAGAGCATACAAGTTCAAATATCTCCTTGTGCACAGAGCACAGTTTAAATCTTCATCATGCGAACAGTATGCACATATGTTATAGCGCTCATGCTTGTGTTTTCCAGCAGAATGGTGGGAGCTCTTCCCTGATCACGTGTAAATGTCTCTCTGGTGGAGATTTGCACCTGAATTCCCACTATGGTCGATGTGGAGGTATCAGATCTAAAGTAGGTCCAAGGATGCATGCCCAAACGTTACCCATTTCTCCACAAGATCTCTACAAGGAGATCCCTGCAAACACCTAAATTCAGTCAGATGAGGTGAATGCCTCCTCTTTCTACACCATTACTACAGTCTGCACTGTCAAAAACTACCTGCAGGTTTGAAATAAAGCTGCAGCCTCTTATTTCTCATATTAGCCTGATCTATCTCATCTTTTTATTTAATTTCTTGTTTCATGTGGAAGGGGAGAGGCTTGTAAAGGCAGGCACGGACTCTGCAGTTGTAGGAGCTCGGATAGATGTTTTGGAAGTGTAAGACACAAGGACTTGAGAGCGCAACCTGATAACAGCTTCTGTTCTTCCTCTTGCTGGCCCAGTTAGTGTTTAACCAGAGGGGAAAAGAATTGACATAAGGACTAGGCAGGAACTAGACTCAGCTGCCGTCTGTCTTTCCCATGAGTACCCAAACCACTGAGCTTTTTGTGAAAGTCTCCCTCCCATTTTGATTTTATCCAGGTCATCCACCTTGGCCCTGAACTTTTTTCCTAGCAGATGTTAAATCAAAATGAAGCTTTTGCTTGCAAGAAGTTTTGTTTTGATGATTCAGCATAGTAAAAAAAAAAAAAAAAAAGCAAACCCTAAAATGTTCCCAATCAGCTTAGTTAGATAAACAAAGAATAAAGCAGTGTTGGGAGAATATAATTGACAGAATAATAACCTGGCTGATTACAATGACAGCTGCTGGTTTCACTTACTAAATTAAATATTCACAATCTCTTTTTCACTTAGGTGTTCAAACTATAGATGGATCTTTTCTTTTTCAATGAACCTTTCATCCTTTTACTGACATTTATTCTTCTTTTTATTCAATTAACACAGAAAGAAAGCTTCTGGCAAGGCAAGTCAGCTGTTGTCTGTGGAAAAGAGACATACAAATCTTGTCACATAGCTTTTATTTTTATGGTCAGGAACCCTCAGGCCTAGTATTAAGACAACTTAGGCTTGTGTGGAACTTTGCTGTCTCCTGCACACTCTGAAATAAGATTACAGGATGGAGAAGATCAATTTACTGAGGACATTTAAGCTCAGAATATTAAGCTTTTTGTGCAATCACATCTCCTCTCTAGCTGTGTGGCAGAAAAGCTAGCCACAAGATCCTTGACAAATTAGATATTACCACATCTAACTGTGTATATTTAAGCTTATCAAACTGAATCGTTGCATTGTAACTGTGCTCTTACGCAGACAAGGACTCCATTTAATAAATGCAGTGCCATTTAATAGTAATTAATCACCCAACTAAAATGTCACATTAAGGTCAAAGAGACCAGAAGACAAAAAGAAGAGAACATTAAATTCGGCTGACAAACATAGGAAAGGAGAATATAGAGCCAAAGAAAGTTCTGGGACATTGGCACTGGTAAAACTTTTAATACAAACTTCTTAACTTTCCGTTCAGTTCAGAAGTAATCACATTCACTTGGTTCAAAGCAAGGTCATTTTTGTAACTTTTAAATGAAATTTCCTCTTTGCATAAGCAGTGACAGCCCATTGCAAGCTTGGAATTGTTGGTGGATTTTACAGATGTTGTGTTCTCAGTATTTGCTATTTCCTTCCTCCCTGCTTCTCTCTTCTTTTTTCTTTACTATTATGATATTCTTCATTTGGGTGGAATTTTCCTCAACATATCCTGAAATAGAAATAGTTTGGAAATGTAGCTTTTCTGCAGTGGAACGGAGTAAGTATGCACAAAGAAGGAGAGAACAAAACACCACCTTCAGTCATGTACTTTACTAATTTGAGAATTAATTTAAGAATAAACTCTTCCTAATAATTGTGAATTGTGGCAAAGTTCAAAAGCATGCTGCAGAAGTTTTTGATACAACAGCTGTTGGTCCTAATGTTAATGTCCAGAACCTAAGCATCTTAGAAGTCTCAGGTTTATGGAGTATATAACACAGAATTTGATTTCATGTTACAACTGTGTAATGCTTTAGCATTCAATAGCAAAAAAAAAAAGAAGTTATTGAGTTGAATAAGAAGATTATTTGTAAGCAATGTTCTTATAAACAGAAACTCTGTTTCAGGGGGTTCTGTTTCAGAGGAAGTGCATTTACCACCTGTAAAAGTAAAAATTTATGGAGTTCCTTGTACTAAAGGTATGGAAGTTTGCAGAAAAGGCAAGTATCCATTGTTAATTAATTCCACTTCTTCAAGATGGTATTTATCAACTTCAGTATAAGCATATGTTTGCATTGTCTCTCACATAGCACCTCTTCTCCTTTCTTTCATAAGATGTAGAAGTAAGGAAGCGCTATCCACTTTTAAAAGATATATTTTGAAATGCCATGGACTAAATAGGCTACTTTCTGTGCATGAAGAAATGAACTAGTAAAATACAGTCAAGCATGAAAATGTATTATTGTCAGCATATGTTACAAAATTCAGACAAACTGCTTCTAAATAGACTCGTTCTTTAAAGCATCTATCATTTCTCCTTCCTGTTCCAGAGTTCTCAATTTCATGTCCAAGAATTTTTGCATTAGTATTGTGAAAAAGAGTAATTCTTCAAAAATTACTCTACATTTGGCAAGATCTATCCTTGTAACTTCTGTGTCAGTCCAAAGAATTTTGGCCTTTCCAAAGGTTGAATATTATCTTTCAAAATTGTGTAACTCTGGCTTTGTCAGGAAATGTGTCCATTTTCTAAAATAACCTTTTCTTTCATTACCTTTTACATGAAAAAGTTATAATGGGCCAAGTAATTATAAATTATTTGTTCACATATGAAAACCCAGACTCATGGTATTGAATTATTTGATATTCATTTCTCACATTTAGCTGCATGATAAATTTTGACTTAGTACTGGTCATGGCTGTGACATATCCAGGGAGATATTTTCACACGTGAAGTTGAACAGCAGTTTATGCTGCTGGTTATCATGCATAGATGTACATTTCAGTTTTTAATGAAGGTTTTGATGATGCCAAATTTCAGCAAATTTGATGTTAACATCTGGATGACCTTTACAGGCTTTAGAGATGAAAAAATACCATTGTCTTTGAGTTATCTACGTTTGTGGTGATTTCTGGAAGAGTGTATTCCTCCTTCACACAGTTCACTGTATTTCCACTCACCTTCCATGGCAATCCTATAGACAAGAATCTATCTCTTACTCAGCCCTGACAGTCCTCTGAGAAAAGCTCTCCTTTGCATGTTTGGTAGAATAGATTAAAAGATTATTGTGTTTATTTCTTAATCCAGTGGTTTCCAAACTGTGGTCTGCATTCCAATCTAGTGGACCATCCTTAGTGATTCTTGGCTGTCCTGTGGCCTGCAGCAGATCCTATGCTCTGGAGGGGCTCCATCGGGGACTACATCCTTTGGCTGCAGTGCAGCACCACAGCCTCTTCCAAACTGCGTAACCAACAGCACCTGGAACCCAACCGGGTCCTATGTTAGACCTTGCACATGGATGAATGAGCTGCACAGGAAAAAGCCAGTAGGGACCTGTTCTTATGAAACGTGCAAATAAGTGAGAAGAATTAAAGTCACCTGGACAACCTGAATGCTAGACATTCATAACATTGGGAGGTCACTTCTGAAATGTAATTCCACTTTTTGTGCTTTTTTTATTAGAAACAACCAAACCCCACCCATCTCAGAGTCAGTTCTGTCATGTGAAATGGTGTAAGGCACCAACAGATATCATAGGCAGTTTTTTGTTCTCAAAAACCTAGTTTGCACTTTGTTCGAACAAACAAACATTTGGCTACATAATAATTGGTAGTGTAGCAGTAGGCAATTCGCCTTTTTTAGTCTATTTTCAGCAGCTAGAGGACAGCTTGTCATTTTTGTAAGTGCATTTCACAGCTTATAGCAGAGGCAGTTTGGAAACTTTGAACCAAAGTAGAACAGTCACCAACATTTACAACTTTTCTGCTCCTCAGCATCCCTGTAATGACTCTTTCTTTCCCTCTACCTCTCCTTGCTTCTTGCATTCATCCTTTCATACATCCTGGCTCTGGCCCTTCTTTTTTTCTATGACACTGCCCTTGGTTTCTGCCTTTGGTTTCCTTGCCACTCTATTTCCTACCCTCTTTCCTCTTGCCAGCTCTTATAAACTTGCTGCATCTCCAAAGATGCCGCCGTCTTGTCTTGGCTCTGCAGGCCAGTGCTTTTTCTCCATTCCCTCTCTGCTTGGAGTGCAGTCGGAGTGGAAGGGCTTTGCTGTCACCTCTGTCCTTTTCTTGAGACCACTCTCTCGCTATCTGTTCCCTCAAGAAAAAACTTTGTTCAGCTCCTTGTAGCTCTGAATTGAAACATGCTCTTCTGACAGACTTCTTGGGGAGTAACTAATTCCTGTATGTACACTCCGAGCATGTACAACAGGAGCTTTTGTGGAGACTTTTGGTTAAATATGGGTGCAAGTATATTGCTGTTGCTTGGGTAATCATGCCAAAGTATGCTGTTAAACAAAAAAGTACACAAAAAGAGAGAGCTGGGAGGGGATACCTGCCACAGGAAAAATCTTAGCTCCATGGTAAAGTTTAGCAATGCTATAAGCAAAGGTTGTGGTGGGAAGCTTTTGCCCTTGCCACATTGGTTCCAGTAATTCCGTCCGTGGCATCTGTTTGTCTGCTAGAAAGACAGAGAAATGAGCTCTGCGCATGTGTGATTTATTACAAATGGCTTCCTAAAACATGCAAGTCTGAACATGTGGCAGGGAACAAATGCTTCTTTCTTTATATCCCATGTATTTGAAGCACTTTTAGAAAATGTTTCTTTGTGAAGAAGACTTATTAAGCAAAAATCCCATTATAAAATGTATGTTCTTCTTTTGCCAGAAGGTTTGGCTCTGATGTATATAACACTGTGTTGTCTGTATGTTTTGCATTCTCTTGTACAACAGTATGGGTGCAACATGGTGTCTTCACTTTCTGCCTATAATTTGCCTGTGCTCTGCCTGTCTTTTCCATGGAGTTGTTGCCAGAAGCTGGGGCTTCTAAATCCAAAGAAATACAGAGTAGTTTGCTGTCTAAATAAAATGTTGTAGCTTGACTTCTACTTTCCTATAACCAAATGTGACCATGACAGGAAAAACTGAACACTTTTTAAACGAATTTAAGTTTAGTTAAAAAAAAAAGAAGTCCTGAGCTAGTATCTCTGACCTGCCTGCATCTGACACACTTTTTGACAGTGACATAAACCCACTGTTACAGTTGCCTCACTTTAAATTCCCAAGAAGTTATTTGCTGCAGCAGATCTCAGTGCAGAAATAAACCACCGAGCCAAGTGCTAATTTCATCTTCACTAAGTGTTTGCACGAGGGCAATTATGTCAGTGCCTTCCCATAACTAGAAAAAACTGGGGGGCTCCCCTGTCTGTACTCCCACCCTCCCCATGAGTAAGGCCCAATTTAATTGAGTTTCCCAAGCTAAGATTAATGTGAAAATCTAACCAGGATGTCATGAATCGGGGCAAACACTTTTAAAATCCCTATGCTTCTAGCAGCCTATTTGTAACACAGGGAAAGAAGTCCTTGTGACGGGGGATGAATATGCCCTTGATACAGTCCTCTCCTGAGCCTCGGGTGACACCGGAGCCTTTGAATGACGTGCCCCCACCGCATCTGCGATGGGGCTCACAGGCAGTCGGAGCAAATGGTGTACATGTACATGTATATATGTATACATATAAATGCTGTACAGCCCAGTCACAGTATAAGGGAAGCAGGCGGGTGCACTTGCACTGCCAACAAAGTCCCTTTCTTTCCGAGGCGGCCGTCTGCCTCCAGAGCCCTGTCATAGGGAGCTCTCCTTGCTGAAGGCTCCTCGTCCCCTCAAGGGGATGGCGTTCCCCAGCCCGTGCCTGTGCTGGGACATGCTGGGTGTCTTTTATTTGTTTTCTTTCCCGGCAATACTACCCCTCTCAGGGCAGGCGCTTTAGTGAGATGGATCGCACTCAGGTAACCGGCAGTTCAAGGAAGTCCTTCCCCGGGTTGTTTACACCAAGGCGTTTTAGAGCAGCCATTTAGCTTCCACCCCGTCCCACCCCGCTGACCAGCTGTAAGTGTAAAGGCCGCCAGCGGGCCCGCGGGTCGCTGATAAACTAAACCCCCATTTGGCAGGCAAGGAAGCCAGGATGATAAGGATGTTGATTTATGTTTTATCTGTCACTACAATTTCAGTAAAGCTGGGCAGCCAGCCTTAACGGAGCGAGGGCTGTTATCACCTCTCCTTAGCCCTTTAAGTGCAGCAGGCTCTTTGGTGTCTCTCGCTGAACGCCGCTTCGTTAATTGGGAGGGTAAACAGGACACACAGCGCCGGCCCTCACTGCGCTTTGCTCAGGCGGCACTTAGCACAGAACTGGCAGATTTGGGGAAGGGGTGGGGTCTGAGGGGGACACGCGCACGAAAGAGAGTTCGTAGAAGTCCTTGGCATTTCCTAGACTTGCTTCTATCATTTAAAATGTATTGCATACCTTGAGGCAAATGTAATGGCTGGCTTAATTGGAGATAACTTCACCGAAGTGGCTGTAGTTAGCATTTATGTCAGCGGTGAATGTGCCCTTTAATGTTGTGCACCTCAGGTATGACTATTCAACATAGGAAAAATCTGACAACATTAATTACCAGGGAAATAAATGTTGTGAATTATATGTATGATTATGTACCATTTTCCCCTCATTTTGGAGGTGAGTGTTATTTTTCTGAAAGTATTGTAAGATTTTACACATTATATTTAATGGCAAACACATTTTTAGTTTTGAGAAGCACCGCATGCCTTTGGGGCCAGTAGAAGTGCTTGCAGAGAAGAGGGTGAAAAGAGCTGGGAGAGAAATGTGAGCATTGAAATACTGAAGTATTCCGGCAAAACCAGAACACGGAAAATCTGAAACCCCCCCGCCCTAAACAATTCTTGTAATATCCTATGCAAAATGTTAAAAATACAGCTCTGCTTTTCCCTCATCCCCTTCTGATTTCTTTTCCCTTTATTTCTCTCCCTCTCCCTCTCCCCAAATATTTCATCTTACCTTTCAAATCTGTCATTATATTTCTTTCTAAACAAAACTAGAAAGAGAAAAAGAAGCTAGTTCCTGCTTGAGGTCAGTGGGAACTTTGCCATTGACTTTAAATAGGTCCAGAAGCGGGCCCAACAGAGCATTTTATAGCTTCCTTTATTTATCTTAGGTTTTATTTTGAGCAATGTGTCTTTTGTATGACTGCATTATTTCCACAGTGAACACCATAATAATGGCCTCGTATACATTATTATATACACACGTACTGAACAAAGCATTATTGATAGTTATACTCTTTTAAACAAGAGTAAAAGACAATTATACAAGTATAAACAGGAATACTGTTGATTACTGAGAGACAGGTGATTAAGAGCAAGACGGTAATTAACGCTTTAGTCAAGGAAGCTTTAGTCAAGGCTGCACTTTCTCTAGTATTGTTAATGATGCCCATAGCCAATCGATTACTCCTCATGAGAAATGGGGGAAAAAGTAACCATTCTCCAGACTGGAATAGAGTAGGAACTGTACTGAAGTGTTTGTGCTCAGTATCATTAGGCTGGTACGCCAAGGATAACAATGCGAAGTTTGGCAGAAATGTGGCTGATATCCAGGGATATCAGCTGTGGAGTGTGCTGGCCATTTGTTACACATGATTCAGAGGCACAAATAATGGTAGGCACTATTTCTGTTTCTTGTTGATGACAGTTATGAATCTTGAGTTCTTCTGAAAACTGTGTCCAAGGAATCCCCAAAGAGCCATCTCATGCATAGAGATAATTTATAACAATTACAAGTGCAGTGTATTACAGTCATGAGTAGAATAACCAAGAGCACAAACAAACGAAAGAGATGAAGGCGGGTTTGCTGCAAAAGTGGCTGCAGCCATGAATCAGACCAACCAGCATCTGTCTTGTCAAAAAATGAGGTAGACCCCCAGCTGGATAAAAGCTTCAGCTCACAAATATCTGGCAATAAGGATGGATCAAAGGCATGTTTTTCTCTCCCGGTCCTACTGAGGGATACTCTGGATCAGCTGTACTCAGGACACACTGGTCTGAGAGAGCTGCACCTCTTCTTTCACCCCAGCCAAAACAGCTAGCTGAACTCATCTGTGTGTGGGTATGTTGCAGGAACAAGACAAAGTCCCTGTTGTGCACATTCCCTTCAGCTAGCTGAAGTTAAAAATCAATTTTCCTTCCAGTTAGTGTGGTTATGTTACTTGTAGGGCAGCTTTAATACTGCTGGGTTTGTCTTCCACAATAAATTACAGCAGCTGCCTGGAGAACATATAACCCATTTACTTCTGGTTGTCACGGAAAGAAATCTACTGATAGGCAAAACAGAAGCATTTATGGAAACCCATTGGTGAGTAGAGGCCATGGAGTCCAGGGCTTGCAGCAGCTGCGGTCCTTCCCTCTGAAAGGGGGCACACAGACGCTGTCCAGCACCCAGGGTGAACACCAACATGTTGCAACCCACACAGTGGAATTGGTGACACTGCTTTGCACCCGAATATGTTTCCAAAGATGAAAACCAAACGTAGTCATTAGTTACCACAAAAATACACTGTTGGCAATGAAATGTCACTCTAGCAACCTCAAGGGAAGGAACAACTGCTTGCTGGGGGAGTAGCCCTGGCTGCAGCATAACAGCTTAGTATATTTGTTAGACTGGAGCTGAGTAGGAAATTTTACAAACATAACCTAATTTTTTTAATTGTTAAATTTCCCACAGGCCATCATGGCTGCTCTCTGGTATATTTGTTTTCCCAGGTATCTGCTGAAAGCTTTTTGCAGACATATTTTTGGTGTTCATAAATAAATTTGCCTGAATGCATAGTCTTCCAGTGTTTTTATTATTTATTTGTGGCAAAACAAATGTGGCTGTCATAATAAATAAAAATGACTGGAAATGCCATATATTCTTGCACAGGTTTTAGTTTCTATTTTTCCAAGCTTTCCTACCAGTAAACTGAATATTCATGGAAAATGGATTGACAAAGGGTGTCAATAACACTGAAATAAATCTGGTGTTTTATTCAAGTGATTATCCAGGACCATTTTTGGGCCAGTTTCCCAATTTCTATTAAAAAATAAAAAAAAAAAAAAAAAAAGAGAGAGAAATAAGTCCTCCCATCCATTTATGAGTTAATCCATTTTAAAAGTTGCTGTATTCCATTACACAGCCCCACACCCACTTGTTTGCCAAAATACAGTTTGCTACTAGCTGGATCCAGAGCAGCCGCCTTGCCCCAGAACAGCTGCTGGTGCTCTATATTTGCAGCTTCCTCTTGCTCTCTGATACTCCATAAAACTGTTTATATTCACTGTAAAAGTATTTTCACTCTGTTTGCTTAGTGACCATGCACCACAAATATTCTCTTTACCACTAACAATCATGAAATGAAAATGTTTACAAAACTTTTAGTGCCAATACCTAATAAACTGTAGAAATGTTCTGAAGCGAATGTGCGTACGCATGTGCACACTTGCGTAGGAACAAAGTATTTGCCTAATTTTTCTGTGCAAGAGAAAGGCAGTGATGTACTTTTACTAGGATTACTCCAGGACTGCATGCATTTGGTGTCTGCTGCCCGGTTTTATAACTCTTTGAAGCTTATTTATGACCTGTGGAAGATCTGACATGTGAACTAGGCTAACTATTTTTGAACCTTTTTTTTTGGTGCCTTGGCCATATCTATTTGAGATCATGAGTTTATGCTGCATCAAAGTGAACTTGTTGTTCCTCTTACCTCAGATCAGGTATTTGAGCTCGTTTGTCCCGCACTGCCTTAATGCTACCCATCATAGACACTTTACGCGTTTCTCCCTGCGTTGTAACCTGACGTGTTCTGAAAAAGGAATTGGCCCACAGCTCTTAGTGTGGTGACACATTTGAAAGCATTTGCTTTGATATTTGGAGGGTGAATATTTGCCTTTCAAAGAACTCTGCTCCATAAGAGGGAATCATACGGCATGTTTTAGTTCCTTGAGTTAATTTCTACTACCCTGAGAGTCTGAGACAGACTTCTTGTTTGCTGTTCTGCTTGCAGCTGACTGGTCTCTCTCAGACCATACACAGGATAGCTGAGCAACACTTGGTAGCTTTTATCGGTTCCTTTGCTACTTTCTTTTGGTATCTCACACACAGTATGCATTTCCAATGCCAAATCCTCTTTATCACGCTCACAAAAACAGGCTGTGATGTGTTGCCAGCAGGAACAATGTGCAAAGGGGTAAACTCTTGGAAAGGAAAGCTTTGCTGTTGCACAAAAAGTATTCAGATCCAGCAGCAGCAGGATTTGCTCTCTAGCTGATCTGCTTTCAAGGCAGGGTGGAATTTAGGCGGAAGAACAGCAATGACCTGTCTCTCTAAATTTCAGGGAGTGAGAAGCTGATTTTTTGCCTATTGTTTTGGGCATTTTTTAAGCATGTAGTTTGGCTTAAAATATCTATTTCTTTTCTTGAGACCCTAAAACTCAAGACTACTGTCAACACAGTGGCTGGATTTCTTTTATGTCTAGACCTTGTGCCCACAGTTAGTGCATGTAACAGAGATTCTTTGGTTTGGTGCTTTTTATTCACATATAAGTGAAGAGTAACAGGTATATGGATTCCTTATATTCATACTTTCTGATAATCTTGAAAATTAAACATATTGAGGATTTTTTATTATTACAATTCTTGTTTGTTTATTAATTTATTTACCACTGTTAACCAAGGGCATAACTCAGGACCCTTCAGTTGAATTTATGGGTTCAGCTCCTTTTCCTGCTCTCATGAAGTGAAGGAACCAACAGTACAATGGGACAGACTGGAGAATTTTTGTTTCACAAATACACCTCTGTTGCCTCCTGCATTACAACAGTCTCACACTCCAAAAATTAGAGCCCTTTGCCTTGCACAGCAAACAGCTGCCAGTCTGCAGAGGAACCAAAGATGGTGTGTGCCAGCACTGACAGACCTCCTGCCGGTGGCACCACCAGAATTTCTGCTGTCCTAACCAGATCTCAAAACACAGAGCTTAATAACCTGTCCGGACTGACAGACAACTTTAGGCCAAGAGAATTTATAACATGCCCGTGCACGATATCTTCTTTTTTTTTTGGGGGGGGGGGGGGGGGGAGTAACTCAGCACAGAACACCATCAACTTTTTCTTTCTTTGCCTTTTAAAGTTTTTGTGGCATGGAGACTTTTGAGGCTTCAGAACATAATCTTTCAAAAGGTCCATGAAAATTTTTCTACATCTCTTTGTCTGGCCATAAATACCTTTGTTTAAAAAAAGGTTTCATTTCAGTATCTCTTGACAGCAGAGAGGTGGTTTTTCTCTGAAGCATTAAAGGTATTGCACCTGCTCCTGTTCCTCCTTTTGCAGTGCACAAATAGAAAATGTGTAATGCTTCTACCAGATCTTCTTCCACAATATTCACAGGTACCCCTCTAGTTCAATTAAGACACCACAGATCGGCTGCTGTGCACTGAGGAATAGGGTTTGTGTTTCTCTAAGTTTGTCTTTGGGAAAGTAGCCAGAGCTACCTCATGCACCCTAAATTTAGAGGGGCCTCTACTTGTCCAAATCAGTTCAGAATATCTGATACTATAAAATGTGTGTGGGAGATGGTTTTATCTCTTAAGCATCCCCGTCCACAGCTTCAGGAATAACTAACTTTTCCTTTAAACCTGTAGACTGCATATGTTTTAGATTAGTTTCATTTGTGTTTTTGTAGGTTTTATGAGTTTTTAAAAATAATTTTCCTGTTTTCTGAGTAAATTATATGAAACATCAGCCCTAAATTTAATCTATCAAGCTCATAAAGGGAAAAGGCAGACGTTTTATGAGTGATATTATAAAATTTAGATAATTATCTTGTTTGGTTTAGCAGTTTCTATTTTTGTCTCTGTACAGTATTCTTCCATTAAAAGACAATTTTTATATGGTGTACTGGTCGAGGGGAACAGTCAGTGATCACATAAAACATACATATAATAATGCTCATGTTAATCAGCAATACTCTATGTATTTTTAACTGAACTATATTTACTATATGAGCATATAACTCATTTCAAGCCTGTTATATGCTTCTCACATTAAAAAGGAAACAAAAGCCTCTGCATAGACAGCATATAATTCCACTAACCTTCATTAGCAATGCTACTTATGCAAGTGCAAGTAGGATATATCCTAGAGCAATGAATATGAAGAGTGTTCATGGTAGCCTTTTCCATTGCTGTCTGCATCAGTGCGCTGGGGTTCTGCCATCCTTTATCTACTGTATGTACAAATCTCTTTCATGGAAGGTGGAAAAATATTCTGGGAGACATCATCATGTGCACGCCTCTTCTTATGTTCTTCACTAGACATCTGCCACTGTCTGCTGTCAAAGACAATACACTGTGCTAGTTTGAACCTCTGGTATGCCATGATGTGGTTATCCTTGCTCCTTATGTGGTTATTCTTGCCTTTTTTTTTGTCAAAAGCAGCTCCTTCCATTAACTTTGCAGGATAGAACCAAGTATTGGAGTTAAGATCCAAAATTGATGACAAAAGTGTTTTATTTAGGAGAAGATGCTGATGGTTTAGCTTCAAACAAAAAGTCACTTCTGTTCTGTTGCCTGTAGGCATCTGTGAGAACATGCACCAGACAAACCTTATTAGAGTTTTAAGTGATCTTCCTTCTCTTGCAGCAGGATCATGATCTTTCAAAGCTCATATGGATTCATAATAATGTTCTGACTGCCTTGGTCAGAGCCTGCCCCTTCTGGGCAGATTTTAGATGGCACTTGTTCCATCCCTTCTTAGGCCTTTTTTGAGCTTTTCGAGTGAGATATCAACTGCTATCTCTCTGCTAGTTCAAATCTTTTTTCCTGATTTCCACAGTTCTTTCCTCAAACAACAACCACAACAATAAAATTGGCTTGGACTCCAGCTCTGTTGTGCCATGTGCTCAGCTTGTGTCCTGGGACTCTGTGCTGGTCAGGAGGGTCAATATGCATCTAGTTAAAGTAGCTTCTGCACTGGCTTAATGGGAAAGACTGGTCATTTCTGGCTTCAAAAATTTTCACATGGTCTGTAAAAAGGGGGTCAAAATGTAAATGAAAAACAAATGCCTGGTAGAAATATAGCAAATTTTTTGTCAGCGATGTGAAATCAGTGCATCTTTCTGAGGGCTATTTGTGTTGAAGAGGAGCTGGGAGAGCAAGGTAAGAGAAGCATGCATTGTTATTTTTCAGTGCAGAGAGTCTGCATTCTTTTTTCACCCAGTATATTTCAATGGATAGAGAATTCATTCATTTGAAACTTGCTAAGTGGTGCCAGAAGGCAACAGAAAATAATAGCAGTGCTAAAGGCTTAGCTGTATGAATAATATGCAGTTTGTGTCCAGAATCTGTTATAATTAGTTAGAACTTCAGGGTTTAAAAGATAGATTTTTTAGACTTTTATGTTAATCCAAAGACTATGCCAGTATGGCTTTAGGGTCATGAACTAGTTAAAATTCTGCTAATTCACCCTTATCGGTAGAAGATGTTATAGCAAGCGTTTGTAGTTCATATATTAGTAGTTAGGAATAACTGAATAATTCTCAGGAAATATCTGAATATTTTTTCTTGCTTTCTGTTTGAGAATTCTTGATTTCCACACATTCATCCGTGATACAGATTTACTTAAATATTTTTTTTGCATTTTTCTCAATACTTAATGCCTTAAATTCAGGGTATTGCCAGTTAGCTTCTCTCTGCTATCTTTGCCATTACTCCTGCTCCCCAGTTGGATAAACACAATAATTTTTAACCACCTTCCCGATCAGTAAGTTTAAACGAAAGAAACACTACAGACCAAACAGAGAGGTCCGTGACCCCGTCTGGATTTCAGGCTCTTGCCACAAGCCAATACCACAGCTTCATGATGAATTTAAACTGCACAAACCTATAATGTCAGTGAGAGGCAGTCCTGCTCTGCCCACTTCTCCAGCAGCTCCCATCCGCCCTCCCGGCACCTGCCCCTTGTCCGGTGGCACAAGCACTCACCAAGCCACGCCACCCCATGCCAGCTTGTCCCGCAGCCATGCCCATCACCTGCTCTGTGGGGGCCCGGGGAGGAGCAGCTGGAGAGTGGTGTGGGGATTTTACTTTTCAACAGCAGTGGTAGCCTGTTATCTTAAGCTGATCTTGAGACTGTGGGATGAGTAATGGTAATAGGAAAATGTAGCTGCCTGCCTCGGGACGTGGCTACTTACAATTTTTCTCCATTACAGTAATTTCTGGTAGTTGACTTTGATATTTATCTTCTCTAGGTACGGGTCGATGACCAGTCATCTAGACTGATTTTTTGCAAAGCTGCACTGCCATGTTGCCACTGCCTTCTTCCAAGCAACATCAGGGTCCCTGAGAAATCAGTGGTCTTTCCAGTAGTTCACGCTGAAAAAGTCACGCTTGCCTCTAATCCCATGCTGGGAGTAAGAGCGCTAACTGTTGCATCTGAGAAATAGGAAGGGGCATTTTTACCTCAGAAGCCAGGGAAGGAAAGGGAGTATAAATGCTGGGAGACTCTGGGGCTTCTGTTTTGTCGCAGTGTAAGTGGAGCCAGAGGGCAAATGTTTCCCTCCTGTTCAGTCTCATTATTCTGTCCTCTGTATATCCCACCAGTCCACTGACAGCCCGAGCAGGGAAGGCAAAAACATGCTTTTGGGGACCTAGCAGGAGAGCTGACTGAGTCTCCTTATTCTCCAAATGTGTAAATCTGGTATAAGCCAAATCAGAGTGCAAAATTAAAATATTTTCTCCTTTATATGTTTTCTATAATACCATTTCTTTGAGGATTTGAAATGCCAGAAAGGATTGCCAGGCTTTCATCTGGTTGGCTTACACACTGATTGATGACTTTGATAATATGTGTAGTTTAATGATATTTACGCTGTTTGTCCAGCTAGGTATATTAAAAGAATGTTGAGAAAATAGTAGACGTGCTAAAATCCTATGGTAACAGCTCATACATTAGTGGTGTTTCATTGTGAACAAAGTCATTTTTCAGCCGAGTCATAAAGTAGCCTAAAAACAAGTGTGGCACTGTTTGCTTCAAATGAGACTGTTGCCATGTGACCACCATTCATCTGACATCATTACTGACATAGCTTTCGTTAGTATGATATCTGATTAAGTCTCCCAGCCGTGGTGGAGCCAGACTAAGTAGTCTGAGCGAGGTGGCTGAGGAAAGTTAATGTGTCAATGTTACTATTGGGTGAGAGTGTCTGCTCAAAATTTCCTTTGGAGAACAGGGTTAGAAATGGTTGATGATCTTTCTAATGTGAATCTTCTGAAAATATTTGAAGACCTGGTAGTAATTAAAGATGTGCTGAACTCCAGTGAGAGATGTAACCAGTTCAGCAAAACATAAAGATACCAGTTCTGTGTGAATATGGCTAAGAATTAAAAAAAAAGAAAAAAGAAAATACATGAGCAAGAGAAAAGCAATTGATCACACATTTGCAGAAGCCAATCAATTAAATCTCTGTGTTGTGTGTGAATAAATGCCTGCCTTGTATATGCAAATAAACAATCAATCAATCAGCCTTGTTTAGGTCTAAATTTCTATTTTATAAAAAGGTTCATAAAGCCTGATGAATTCTTTTTACCTTAGGAATAAATGATTTTCAACAGGTACTGTAAGATACAGTTGCAGTGTCCGTCTGAGACGGGATGAGCTCCACTATTTCTGCTTTGCCTTTTAAAATCCATAATGATTAGTACTGTATCTAGTAATTTAGAAAACATACTGACTAGCCTACTAAAGTAAAGAAAGCAAACATAATAATCTGGGCAATGGGATGATGAAACAATTTCTTTTGGCAATTCTCTTTCTAAAGTCTAATATTAACCTGTGCTCCAATTTTCGTTTTGGACAAGGGACTTCTGCTATTGTTGTTCACTTTCTCCTTTTTAAAGTAGAATATGGGAGGTTTATTTTCCTCTCATGGGTGTCACAATGCTTGATATATCTGTTATGTTTTGAACTGTTATGGGACTAAAACCCATCTTAGATTGTTATGGGACTAAGATCCACAATCTTCTTAACTTCTCATACCTGATGCTAAACGACTGCTCAGGTGAATTGGGAGCCCACTTCACACTGTCAAGGGTAATAGAGAAGCATAAACTCCAGTAACTTCCAGTGGGAAATGTGATTCCCAGTGTCTAGATCCCTTTGGAGAAAGGATTTAAGTAATTTAAAATCCAATTTTTACTATCAAAGAGGGGAGTTAAGGCTTTGGCATGGGAAAGATGTGACACTCACCAAAGAGTAGATTACACATAGTTTTAACAAGCATTTTTAGTGATTCTTTAATTCTGATGCTAAATGATGGTCTGACCTATAGTGTCTGAGCACTAACTTTATCTAGAGGATGAGAAGTCAGCAGTTCTGTGTACTGCATTTGCATGGCACTTTTTCTTCAAAGCACAGCTGTTGGCACCATCAAGTGATACAGGCCATTACAAACCCAAAAGGGAAAATCCCAAAGGTTATGGCTTCAAGCAAAATTGTTAAAATAAGTCCTTTGTATTTTTGTACAAATATACCTGAAGAAGAATAGAGTATATTTCAAAGAAATACTGAAATATTCATGGTATAGATTATTCGCCCACATTCAAAATGCTTAATGGGTTAGACCCAGATTAAGATGGCCTAATTCTATATAATTTGGCCTGTGGCCAGCCAATGGGAAATACTAAGGTCTTACTTGGGATTAAGTTAGTGCAATTTGGACATTAGTCCTCCAATAGAACCAGTGAAATGAATTAAAAGACTTAAACATTTAAGCAGTTTATTTTTGCAAAAAGAATCATAGAGTATGTTCTATCTTCATATACCTTGTAAAAATTGAATAAATCTATTCATTTCAGTTCAAAGGAATAGCAATAAAATCACTCTGAAATTGTTAGAAAAATGTTGAGTATTAATCTACTATCGCCTTTTAAATGACTGTTCATTTACATTTAATCTTCTTTTCCTTTAACTAGAAATGGTTGTAAAGTGATAGATTCATTTGACGTTAGACTCAGCAACACATTACTTAGATGAAATCACACTTAAGAGTGCTGTGGACTGGACCTGAGTAGCTTAGCTGATAAGGCACTGGTTTGTCATCTACAAGACAACAGTTCAAGACTTCTCTGATTTCTTAAGTCAAATTAATTTAGTTATGTCAGCTATGCTGCCATAAGATGATAATCCAAGCTGCATGGATGCCAGACATACTTTTACCTTCTTTGGCTAGATTGAAACTGTGTCAGAAACACTGGGAGAAGCTAGAATTCATTTCAGGTGTGATGAGGAAACTAAAACATTTGAATTGCATGAGTTATAAAATAAGTGCCAATATATATTGGCTCCCCTGATTTGACTGGTCTAGGATTTTTTTCCTGTAAGACCCGCTAAGACCCAGAGTGAAGCACTTCAAGCCCACTTGAACTCTGGTTGGATCTAGGATCTATCTATTTAAGTTTACTTAAAAAACCCCTAACAGCCTGCCAAACAAACCACCCCACCTCACTGCCTTCTCTGTGCAGGGCTTCAGCATGCATCACTATCGTGACTCAGCAGAGGAACCGGTCACTTGGCGTGTTTCTAGGATCAGCCAGCATCTTGCAAACCATTCCTCTGAAGACACACAGGCTCCACAACAAAATCTATCTCTCCTAGGGTGTCTATTTCCTCTATGAATTTCCACTGTGACAGTAAATCTTTTCAGAAGAGATATGAGGATAACAGAGCCTAAATGCTTACAGAGAAAACACAAACATTCTTTGCAAAAGTGACTCACTCAGTGAGAGATAAAAGGCCTGGAATTTTCCTAAGGAAACGTCTTATTAACTTATGTTTTCTGTCTGTATCTCTGTCAGAAAGAGCTGTCATTCCCTCTACTTTCTCAATAACTTCCATTTCAGTCAAAATGTGGTAGAGGGAGAAAGGTCTAGGATGCAAAATACCTCCCAGTTTTGTCAAAGTATGTGGCTGGGTAGGGAAGCAAAGTCTTTTATCGGTCCCACTGATAAAAACGGTTTGCAGCATGAGCTGTCAGAATATCCACTTATGAAAGAATTATTACAAAGATTCAAACTACAACATGTATACTGACTGTACTGCTAGCATTGTGGGTAGATTGCCATCCCGAAGTAAGTATGCTGTGTACTAACCACGTCTAGGAGAACATGTTGATAGAAATCAGCATAAAAGGAGAGTGAAATAACTCTGATTCTGGAATGAACTGCCCAAATTTAGGTAGCATTGCATGGAGGTCTGGAAATGCTGGTACCATTCAATAATACTAAACCTGGAAATAATGAAGCTAAGATAACTTCCCTCCCTATTTTTAATGCCAAGGGAAGCTCTTTAAGCCTGTTGCAAGAGATCAAGATATCAGGGACAGAAAGGGAGGTGCAAATAAAACTTTGGAAGTAGTGTTGACTGTAGGGATTCTTTCAGTTTAGTCTACTTCAAGCACGACAACTGATAGCTCAGCTTGAAGGGTAACTGATCTCCTGAAAATGTGCCATTGTCATGTTATTTCCAAGACACCTTGATCACTGTGGAGGCTCATAATTGAAATTCTTATTCACTATAAAAAATGTTCTTAATATTAGTCTTCTTATGCAACTCCTACATTGATGTCTCAATTACACGATTTACTTAGCTGGTAGCATCACTTCAGTTTTTGAAATAGCTTTAGTGATGATCAAATTTCTCAGGAATGATTGTCCACAATCCGTCAGAGCTTGTAAAACTTTTACATTTATCATAGAGCAAATAATCTGGTAAGCAGCCAAGCCTTCATTTTCCACCAAAGAATACTAAAAAGAATCTAATTCCTGGAATCTGATGCAAATGTGTTTTCCGTGAACTGCTCTGTATCCATGCACAGTTCAGAAGACAACATCAGAGAGGTTGTTTAATGAGTAAAATATTGTTGTTTCTCCCCCTCCCTCCACTAGAATTCCACATATCAAGTTTTCCAAGACACATATGCCCTTTTTAATGACTTGAAATACTTTCCTAATGATTAAATTCTGCTTAGCTGTAGTAGGTTCTTCCAGAACTTTTAGAAGCCGATATAATGTATGCAACTGATGATAGGCTACAAACATTCATTTTAGACCCCTAAAAGCAATGCTTGGAAAACTAAGTTGTCCATACCAACTTTGTTTAACAGATTGTGTGATAACTATTCCTAAAATTATATATTATGACTCAGTAAAGCCATTTGGCAGTGCAGTAGTGCTGTCCAGCTGTCTGTGCTGTCCAGCTGTCCATGCTGTCCAGCTATTTGAAACTGCAATGTCTAAATAATTCAGTTTCATTTCTGCAATAATTCTGAGTCATGTAGGGTATTTTTTGCCTTGAAATTCAGGAGGCTGCTTGACTTTTGGAGGACACTTCTTCAAGATTTGTGAAGTCAAAATCAATTGCTCTACACAATGTGAAAGTGGTGCTTTCATGTTGGTAGTGATTTCTGTGTCCTACGCTTTTTTATGATTCATTAACTTCCAGCTTCAAAATACGAGGCCATTTTTTAGTGTGCTGCACAAGGCTACTGTCTGGAACATTGCATCTCAAAAGTTTCAGGTGGTAAATACACACATGATAGGATAAAGGCCAACTTGGCCAAAGACAAGCAATGCTGTGACAAGGTGCCACCTCCAGTGCAACTTCTGTGGTGAGGCAATTTTTCTCAAGCACATGATTGTTCATTAACATGCAAAATTACCAGTTCTGCTGTGTGTTAAGTGGCATGTGCTGCTGTCCCAGTCAGCATCTCCTGTGCTCTGTGATGGCTCAGCTACAGCAGGTGCTGAGAAGTTGGGCACTGCAGCAAAATTAAGCATCTACACTGTATACACAGGCTGGCAGAGGTACTATCATTCTAAGTCATCTTCCCATAGCTGCTGACAAGGAACACAAATTTGTGTCTTGCAAGGGAGTTTCTTTCTACTCTCCCATCAGCTTATTAATAACTTGAAGCATCTACTATAAAATCACCTTATTGTGTAGTTTTCAATTTGCTCCAAATGCTGTGAAGAAGAGACAGTTATGACATAGAGGAGTGAAGATCTCAGCATGGAGATCATTGGGCTGTGCATTACCTTCCATCTCTCCCAAAGCAATCTGCCTCTTGTGCGTATTTCCTGCAGAGATCAGGAAAACCTTTCAGGAATTCACCAGACAGGGATGGCACAGGAATTGCACGTTGATTCTGTAGCCTGAGCAACCAAACTTGCCCAGGCTCCTGTCCATTCATCAGAGTTCACATCTCTATGCCCAGTACATGTGCTTCACCAAACTCTTCCTTTCAGTAGTTCCTTTATGTATGCCAAGAATCCTGCAGAACAATCACACTCCAGTTTCCACCTTTGGCAGAATAAAAAGCATTCTATTATCTTAGGTATCTCCCTCTTTTTTCTTACATGGCCAAGTTTCTAGTTCTTCTGCTATCTCAACTCTCGATCTCCGCTTTTAAATATGTAAAACTCTTCCTGTTCTTCATTAAGTTTTCCTGCTCCATTCTCTGGGTTCTTGCCTTTTGCTTATGTTTCCAAGTTCACTTTTTCATTACTTCCTCTTCATCCCACATCTGCCATTGCTCTGGTGCCTGCTGTTTCTGTCCTCCTGCATTGCAGTTTTTGCTTCTTCCCACAGGCTGCTCTGGAAAGTTCTTTTTTTAGTAGACTCTCAGCCATTATCTGCTCACACATAAGATTAATTTGCTGCCTTTGAGGTATGCAGGCAGTAGAAAGGAGCAGTAGTAGAATTAAACAGTCTGGAGAGCCTGACTGTCCCCTAAGCAAGGTTTTCCTTGTGTTTTAAATTGCATGAAAATCAAAGTATTTGTGTTTATGGGTTCTTGGAACATTTTAACACTTACCAGCTGAGGCACTCCCAAGTTGTCATCTTACAAAATGAGCTCCTGGGCCTGGTGTTGCATTTGGCTTTATCATGCCATTCAGAAGCTAATGGCATGATATATTAAAAAAAAAATAAAATCTTTAAGTGCTGTGGAAGTTTTTGAAAGTTTTATAATTCTCTTATATGACCTTTTTTTTTTTTTTCAGACTTGTACTGAGTCCCATTCAAGTATATACCTTATCAAACTCCAAAACAGAATGATTCATAATCAGTTACTGGTATTTCAAAGTTGTTTGTTTAAATTTGGTACTTTGTACCTCCAAAGGAAAGAACCATGCATATTAAGGTTTGGAAAAAAAACAATAAAACACAAAGTAAAAACCTGGACTTAGTGTTTTGTTTGCAATATCATTACTGCAGCTCTTTGAAATATCTTGGCATTGTGGTGTAGTTTTTCTACATTTCAGAGGACACCATGAGCAAAGACCTCTGCACAGATCAGTTCATCCCCTGCTATTATGCTACTGTATAAATCCAGCTGACACCTTGAATCTCAAAGAAGAGGTGGAAAATATTCCAAAAGGGGGGACAGGATTGACTCAAAGCAAAGAAAGACTTTCTTAGAAAGAAAGAAAAAGACAGTTTGGGAAAGAAAGACAATGGGGGAATCAGAACATGAAAGACGCCACTAAAACTGTGACTAGCATGGAAAAGTTAAAAAGACATCAGTTTTTTACTCTTTGAATATTGGAGCTAAGGAACATCAAAGCAAACAGAAGAAGAGGTTTTTTTTGCAGTTGGGCAGCTCAGCTGTGGAACTCTTTGCCAAAGGATGTTGCAAATGTTAAAAAAGTATGTAGTTTGTGGAGAGGTTTGACGTGTTTGTGGAGGAACAAACTACTTGGTGTGACTATACATATAGAAATCACTTCTGGTTTGGGAAATCCCTTAGGTAAAAAATAAGCAGATTCTGAAGGCATCTTCATTTTCATAATCTTTTTGACTTTTGGAGTAAATGCCACTTTTGGAGACGAGGTAGTGTACTATATGGACCATAGATAGTGTACCCAGTACTATTTTCTTGTACTTCATCCCTTCACAGAATTGTCTGACAGGTGATTTTTGGTTGTTCTAACAACCATATATCTACTCACCAATTTAAAAAAATGTATTGTATTGCAAATATTGTAATGTGGAGTCTGAAGGCAAGAAAAAAAGGAGAACAGGAATGCTACAGTTTGCATGGATTTATTGTTATGCAGGAATTGATACTTCAAAAGAACATGGTTCCAGATAACTGTCCTTTCTTGGCTGCCACATTTCAAAAGCCCTGTTGAAATTCTGTACATTATAGACTCTCTTGAATGACAGATATATAACAACCATTGTTGAACTCTTGCATTTGAGAACTTTTTCAATCGAGGTAAAATTGTGACCATGCCCCAGAAATGCAGAACCCTGATTGTGAGTAAAAGCCCAAGTTGAGGAATCTACAGATACAGCTGCTGGGAGGGTATTTCCTGTTCTAGTTCTCATGACAGCTTTGGCAAAACTCATAAGTGGGACTCTGGTAAGGAAGTAGACTTTTCTTGGTCACTCAGAAAAATTGGCCCTAGAACTTAGTGTGTACTTACTATCTATTCTACTTCCTATTCAATTCTGTTGTAATGAGTACTGTTAGATAATGTGAAGTCTAGAAGTAAAGTTGGATTTCTTTTGAAGCAAGTTTAATTTTCATTTTGATTTTCTACATTTTGCCTGCTCTTGGCTTTATAGCATATAGCCAAAATGTTTTTTTCTATGTGCCCTTTCTTGACAGTTTTGTTAAAGATATAAAGAAAATTAAAAAGAAAGGTACTGCCAAAAAATAACAAAACATAATATAGAAAAGTGTACTGGGATCAAGGGAGATAGCTTTACTAATAAATTAATACTCATATAGGTAACAAAATCAGCTGTACTTATTTTTCCTCTGCTAAAAAGTCTGTATGTATAGGCTTTTAACTGATTAGCCATTCTTCTTAATTTAGTTTTTAATAGCAAGCTAACATAGAACAGAAAACCAAAGGAGTTCAAGAGCTGTAGAAACAAGAATTAACAGCTTTATTGCTTGTAATACCTTTCCTTATCCCTGGGGAAAATAAAAAGAAAAAAAAGCTGAATAAGTCCTTTCCTCTCTTGCAATCTATTTTGAATTTGGACTAATACGGGTGTGGAATTTGGGTGCCAGCTCAAAGTTTTAGTTAACTGTAGACCTCATTACTAATCTGATATGTGTAATTTGGCACGATCCTGAGCTAGGGCTGTATGTAGATTAGGAAAGCAAAGCTGGCAGAAATTTTGGTCAAGAGACAGCAAAAAGCATGTGTAATTGTCATCAGTGCTCACAGTTAATTCTCAGAAAGACACTGAGGAGAAAGGTGCAATGACAAGGCCAGGCAGGCCCTCATGGGGTGAACAAAGTCTCAAAATGTCTGTAAGTTTGGGGAGGCGAAGGTCATAGGAGCAATATTGGGCCACTCCAAGTCTATGTCATAAACTGTCAATAAAGAGCTCTTGTGCAGAGCAGACTTCATGTTTTCTCTGCCTGTGTTTGTTTTTCACCAGCACCCCATCAATTCACAGTGCAGGGTTAATAAAAATCCACACAAGTCTCAAGGTGTTTCCTTTAAACTTCTTTGGAGGTTGTGTAGATGGACAATAATATGCAGCCGACTGAATACTCAGAGCCCTAGTGGTCTGTGCGCTTTATTGCAGTGCATTTTAACCTATATTGCATATATCTGGCATGATTAAACTGCAGGGCTGTGTTTTTTAACGAAGTTTATCTGAACAAAAATTTTGCCTGTAACATAAATCCCAGGAATCTGTCACAAGAGGAAGACCTGAATCAACTTGGCCACACTGCCAGCATATCTAATCTATTTTATCGCTGCTTGACAAAGACTAACCCCCAAGTCTGGTTAAGGGGAAGATGAAACTCTTCCGTCTGATCTTCCTGGCCCTCGATTAATTTTTATTCAACTTTTTAAAAGGATATCTATGACCTTTACTCTCATTTTGTCTTCTTAAACATCTTCTGGCTGTCTTCAGATTCCAAGACATTTTACAACATTGTGTTTGGGTTGAAAATTCATATTAATAGCAAGATTGAAATAAGCAAAGACTAATACCTCTGGAATCACAGAAGCTATTCATCAAGTTTAATTGCCATCAGGTCTACTTAAAAGATAGCTGATTTACCTACGCTGCATTACACAGTAGAGGAGTATCATACAGAAAATACCAGAAAGAGACAATTATTTTAGCAGGTGCACACTGATTTCTGCTTGAGTAAATATCTAAGCTAATGAGCTAAGTTCCCATGTTTTCTTTTGTTTTCATAACATTCTGAAAAAAGATCAAGGTTTTCCATAGCTTCTGTGACATTACAAAGGTGAAAATCCCAAGCATAAGAAAAAAAATTATTTTACAAATCAGTTAGTTTACCAAGGATTTCTGTGACTATCAGAAAATTTTGTACATAAATGGCAGAAAGCCAGACTGATGCTGTTCAAACATGGTGTTTTTGTACATCTCACTATGTTAAGATACAGGTAGAACAACTCAAAATTATTTGATCAGTTGTCTGTCAGCCCCACATGGCTCCGTGTTGTTTTATCTCCAATTCTAGTAATTTAAAAGGTCAAATGACTTTTTAAAAAAAAGACAGCTAAAGCAGAGTGTCAGGAAGTGAGATAAGGAAAACCCTTTTATGTTTGAAAATATAACCTTATCTTAAAGTTCACTTTTTATTTAAAAATAAAAGCCAGCTCTGAAAAGAACAAACAATATTTTATTATGCAAAGGAAGCAAGTATAATTGGTGCATTTTTTTCCGTAGACCACAAGCATGTTTTTTTTCTACAATTGTCAGTCCATGATCTATCATAACAACTGTGAATTTACATATATATAGGTTTTTTTTTTCCCATTAATTACCTTACTTTTGTGTCAAAATGTAGTTAATGAAAGAGAAGTAGACCTGAAGTTCTAAGGAAGACTTTGCTATGGACAAGCCATTTCATCAATGGATTCAGGAATTATTCTGTGGAAGAGGTAGTTTTAATAAATCAGCACCAATAAGATCATGACTGAGAAAATTATCTAGACCTCTTTAAGAATAAGACTATCCATTTCTCACAATTGACCGTAATACATTTATTCTACATAGAAGTATAACCCTTTTTTAGTCTTCTCAACAGCACTATTAGACCCTGACCTTAAAAAATTGATAGTATGCCACCAACCCAAGTTCAGTCCTGATGCTTCCAGGTATAGTAGAAAAAAATGTGGGATAATATTAACAATATGGGCAGTGAAATATCTGAATCATATGCAGGTTATTGAACATACTCCCAAACTTCACATCCTGATTAATCAGGAATTATCTCAACTGCACACAGTTGGCGACAAAACATAAAACCATTTGATACTCACCCAGTTCAGAATTTATTACAAATTTGATCATAGAATCATAGGATTGTCTAGGTTGGAAAAGACCTTTAAGATCATCTTGTCCAACCGTTAACCTAGCACTGCCATCCCACCACTAAACCATGTTCCTAAGCACCTCATCTACCCGTCTTTTAAATACCTCCAGGGATGGGGACCCCACCACCTCCCTGGGCAGCCCATTCCAGAACCTGACAGCCCTTTCTGTGAAGAAATTTTTCCTAATGTCTAGCCTAAACCTGTCCTGGCACAACTTCAGACCATTTCCCCTTGTCCTATTGTCCGTTACCAGGGAGGAGAGGCCAACCCCCACCCGGCACTTGGCCTTGTTGAACCTCATACAGCTGGCCTCTGCCCATTGATCCAGCCTGTCCAGATCTCTCTGCAGAGCCCTCCTCCCCTCGAGCAGATCAACACTCCCACCCAGTTTGGTGTCATCTTCAAACTTAATGAGGGCACACTCAATCCCCTCGTCCAGGTCGTTGATAAAGATATTAAACAAAACCGGCCCTAGAATTGAGCCCTGGGGCCAAATGAAAGATTTTCTACATGTTTTACAAACTATTGAACATGAGCTTACTGTAATCAAACTATTTTAAAGCAATTTTTTTTTTAATTCAGTTAGCAAATTTTATGAAACATTTTTCTGGACAGCAAAGATTTCTTCAGAATATTGACTGACTGCAGAGCTGTTCTTAGATGTTTCTGTGCATCAGTTGCTGAAACAGCCTGTTCACCTCCTTACGCTCTTTCTTGCACAGAGCTTTTGCAAGAAAGGAAGTAGAGATTCCTTACAAAGTGATCAGAAGAGGAAAAGATATTTCTATTCAACTCCTTCATGAGGCATTAAGTGTAATCTCCTTTGAAATTCTTGTGGAGCTCTAGGCTGCTTAACAGCAGCCTAACATTAGGATAAACAGTACATGAATCAAGGTAAGCCAATTAGCATACAAACAGAACCTATAAAAGCATCTTGCTAGCTGAAGACTCACCAGTGTGACTGCATTTCTGAGTTATTAGTGTCAGTGATGAGCTCATCATGACCTCAGGACCACACAGTACATTAGATGCTTTTGGACATACATTCTCATCTGAAAGCAGAGTGGTTCTTGGGATTTAACTGTCTTTTTCACAGCCCTCCAGTCTTTTCTGATTTAGCCTTCTACGTATTTCATATTTCTTTCAGCATTAATGTACTGAATGATGAAATATATCATGCAGTATGTCTGTCAGCTGAGAAGTGTCTACAGAGTTCTTGGTCATCTATATATAGATAATATGGTAAGTAGAGGTTAATGAAAGGTAGTAGTATTGAGACCTTTGAGAAATTGTGTAGCAAAATAGAGGTTGTCCTACAATGTCTGTTTAGTACCTACTGAAAAGGTATGAAAGTAGCCAAAAGTAGATAGAACTATTTGCACATTTATATTGTTTCCAGATTGTTTTCTTCTAATGACTTTTCATGTCCAGTAGAAATCATTGTATTTTTACTGATTCTGATCAAGCCAGTTATGGTGTTCTATTATAGTTCCAGCTGAATTGCTTCCATTCTACAAAAATATTCTGCAAATATTTGCTAGCATATCACAGTAAGTAATTCTGGCAATTGTAATCTTTTTGTGTGAAATTCTCGTATACTTTTGAGAAATATCTCTTCTTGCAGACAAAATTTTCTTTATTTACAGGAAAAAAAATCACAAAAACAATGCTGGACTTATTTTAAAAGTTCTTGAATGATTGACCATGAAGCTAGAGTGTCAGATATTACCAACACAGAATCATAAGTAATAATTGGAGATAATAATTTTGAGTCATCTCATTGACTTGAAAAGAATTTTCTATTAACATTGATAGCAAATTCCAACACCTCTTTTTGTTTCCTCTGAGGGGATATTTTTTGATGAAGAAATAAATCATACCTATTTAATGAATTATCCATTATGAATTATTCCCTCAATTCTAGTTATCAGGTCAAACCTTTACTATTACCTGGGAAAAATCACTTACAATCTGTCAAGTGTTCTAAAATGTGTACTACATGAAACAGGCAGGATTGTATTTTTCTGTTGCAGAAAAGCAAAAAGAAATGTTTCTGCAGCAAACATCCCACGTTCCAAATTGCTGAAGTGAAAGTTATGGTCTTTCAAAAACTTAGCTGCTTCTCTGTTTAGTTTTACAGCAGAAAAGTGAGGCATCTTATTGAGCTCCCACAAATTACAGATTTAGAGCTCTCTCGCAGAAGAATGAACTTCTGAACTATTGCTATTGGTAGCAGTGTCCTATTTCTCCTATTGAAATACACAGGCAAGTTAAAGCCTTATTTCTATACAGAGTTTCAGCTTTTTGCATTAGACATATCTTTTTAAGATGCATAGCTCAGAGCTTCTTTTTTTATTCAAAATAATGGGAGATTTTCCACCTAGCTCAGATTGAATGCAATATGGTCCACAAGGTTTTAAACTAGGGACTAGGCAAATGATTTGGCTAAAATAAAACTGCCCTGAAGCTTCATGCAAAACTGAAACAAAACTTTGTAGCTTACAAAAATCTGATTTAAAATAATATTAAAATTTAATATGTTATTTTTGGGAGGGAAAAAAATGTCATTTTTGGCATACTTACAGCAAAGCTTGCAAAAAAGTCTATTCTGTAAGGCCTACAACCTTATTCTGGGGGGCTTGAGTTCAGATAAGCATCCAGACTTGTCTATGCTTATTTAATTGAACCTCTAAACCTTTTGAGGTTTGCCCATCTCCAATTTAAAAATTGTCTCTGGAGGAAAGTTATCCAGCTGTAAGCTCTACAAAAGCACACCTGGCAAAACAACATCTGCCTGACAATGACTTAGTGAGCCTCAGTAAAGGTTGACATATGTGCACATACAATTGGACCTTATAGCAACAAAACCTTTTACATATTAGTGTACACTGGGGAGTCCTGACTCCTGAGACAAAAATATGATGTCTTTTACACTTTAAATTACAGCTAAGCTGTATCCACAGATGGTGCAGGTACAACATATGCTCTTATACAGCTGGCAGGTAAAGGAAGTAATTTCCATAACTGCCTCCTCCTAATTTCAAGCGTTTGCTTCGATGCAGTGATTGCAATTTGAGATCAACATTTTTGGTGGGGTTAGTTCCAGCTGCTGATACAGCACTGACTGGAAGCCGGTAAGCTCCGGTACAGATGCAGAGGCTTCTGTTGACACTTCCAGATTATGAAATATCATTCCCTCTCCACTATTACAGCATCCCTTTCATAAGGGACAGGGCACAGTTTGTTGTGGTCTGGTCAGTCAGGGGAGACAGACACTGAGTAAGTTAACAGGGTTGCTCTGAGATTAGTCAGCTGGAGAGCTCGCAGAGTCATTGCTATGTGCCAAATGGCCACGCTTTGAAGATAGGGAAAGTAAATCTTACATGGTCAGGTTCTTGCAAATTAATAAAGGAGCTTTAATTCTGAAGGAAAAAGGGCTGATACACCGCTTGTTTCCTTATGCTGACCTTCTTTTTAAGATTATAACAAAAATTCCAGGAAATATTCGTACTTGGCCAAATTCTGAGAGTAGGACACAGTCCAGCTGATGACCAGCATCTAATGAAGGTGGGATAGAAGGCAATTCACCCCCACCAGGCCGAGCAGCAGTGCTGCACTGCCTGCTGCAGAGCTGCAGGAGCTGCCCGACTAAGGCAAGCTTTCATTTTTTTTTTTCAAGCGGTGTATTCATCTGGATGCCCAGCCTCACTCTTAGCCCTTCTCTTTCTCAGCCTGCCTGGGAGTTTTATGCCTGTGGGATGAAGGGAGGGAGCTGTGCATCGCAGAGCTTTGCTTAATTTTTGAGGATCAGTACTGCTTTTAGAAGTGTCTGAACTTTTTTTAAGATGGCTTCAGAGCACTGCCAGGGAGAAAAGTGGTCTGTGACAGTTACTGAAATCCTCTGCCTACTTCTAACAGGCTTAATCTAAGCCCAGAGTGTCCTCATCCATTTTTTACTTAACCCTTTCCTCCCTCTTATTTTGGCACCTGCAGCTCACGGAAGTGTTCCTTCATTCCCAGACGAGGGGTGGTTGTGCCATAGTGTAGGATTAACAGGTAATTAAAAGTTTTGTGACTAAAGCAAAGTTGTATAGCCTAGTGATAAGGAAAAATTAGTCAGAAATGTCAGACCGCAGAGTTTGCAACAGGAGGGAGAGCAGGTCCTGCTGGGAGGACATGATCAGAATCATTCCCCTGTTTCCAAGCTGGTCTTTTTTATGTTTTCTTTAACCTCTTTTACGCAGGGCATGAAACTGTTCATGTCTGAAGCCTGCACTGCACAGTATGTAAAATCTGAGCTGCCTCCTCCAAACCATTTCCTATGAAACCTTGTGTTGTGGCACCTTGCTGCCTCTCAGCTCACTTCTGTACTCCAGACATTTCCAAAAGCACAGGGCAGTTGGTGGGACACATGATGAGGTGTGACTCAAGTTAGGCGGTTGGACAACACTGTCAGCAGAGATGAGGGTCATCAAGGTGTGCAGCTGTCTTCTTAGCAAAGGGACTGCTCCTATAGCTGTGCAATTACCCTCTTTCCCCTCTTTTCTATACTCACTGCTACATCTTTTTAGATTTGAAAATTCTGAAATCAGATATGTTTTTTCCTGGAAATAAGTATAAGTATTGAATAGATGCAGGCTAGACTCTGCATCTGCATCTGGAATCAAATAGCCTTTTGGGACCTGACCCTAAAAACCAAGGCCAAATCTTTTAATGAGAACTTAGGCAGTGTCTTATAGCAACACAACTGACTTGTTGGGAGGTTTGTATAACACCTACCAAACTGAATTTCCATCAGGCTATGGCGTTTACACACTTCAGCAGTGTACCTTTTATTCCATTTACTGTGTTTCATTTAACTCTTTCACTGCTGACTATTCTGTTTCCATTCTTTTTTTTTTTAACAGGGTAACTTTATTTTATTTCAGTAGTAGAACAAATGTTTTGTAAATCATTAGATTTTTATAAATATTGGAAGTAACTGAATAGCTTCAGATTAATATCCCAGTGTCAAAGACTGAGAGTAAATTTGACACAAGCATAGGGGAAGGACGTGGTCAAAAGTAAAGCTTCTCTGTTTCAGCAGAAAGCTCCAAATCTGACTGAATAGTCAGATAAAATATTGGTCCATTCTTTCAGGAACAATGAAGATTTAAATGACTGTCAACACAAGTTCCAAGGAAGGCTAATAATTATTAAATCACCAGATTAAGGCAGGTAATGGAAGGGATACTAGTGAAAGTCAGGGTAAAAGTAAGGCTGATGAATCGAGGCTGATCATGTAATTCACAGCCTTTATCCTGCCTTCATTCAATCCAAAGAAAGGAAAAGTAGAAGATGGGAACTTCAGATATGGACTAGAAACTCCGAGTTTCTACACCCTGGCAGTGCAAGACAGGACATCTTAAGAAGGCCAAAAAGCATCCAGAAGTGGGACAGAATGGTTACCAAACATACTGTGAAAACAAACTGGAGACCTCAGTAACGGGCAGTTGCCCAGCAGGAAACACCTCAGCACTTTGGGCACATGAGGTAGTTACAGGAGGAACCGCATGGTTACAAATGTAGGTGGAAAGAGCTATCAGTTCACCTTCCATGCCTACTTTTTTACAAGGATCCTCAGCTGAACAAGACTTAAAGATGTGTCTTCTAACACCGATAGCACCGATGACACTGAGCTCCAAATGTTTGCTCTCACTGGTTCCTGAAGGCCAGGCAGCTATTAGGACATGGGCTGCGATACTGCTGGCTTTAATGGTCTCAATACTTCTTTGTCGAGAGGGATCAAAAGAATTTGAAAAGAACTGAGAAGCTTCTGGGTTTTTTTCCAAGCTTGGAAGAAGCCAGATGACTTTATGCTATGATTACTCTATTCATGAGACTGCAGAATGAGAAATCTGAATTGATTGGGCAGGAATATGACAGTTAAGCATATAAGAATGTATTCGTTATGCTCAACTATGCATTTGAATTTAAATATTGAACATCAGTACAATGTTTTAAAGAACGGGTACTAGTAAATCCAGCCTCCAGAATGTTTTAATTAAAGTTATTTTAAATAGTACTTGCAAAGTTTATATTTTAAAATGTTTCTGGTGTGTTGACTGTAAGATGTTTTTCAGAGATGTCTTTATCATAATGTTGAAGTCTAATCCTGTATTTTACTTTTTGAAATACTGTAAACCAACAGAACCCCAGGCTCGGTTTCAGCAAGGAGTTAAGGTGAGGTGCAGAAAAAAAGTAATAACTGCATAATATTGCTGCTCCACCATTTTGGTCATACCACAAGTATTTCTGGATGTTGTCACAGCATCTGTGGAACCATATTCCAGCTGTTCTCAGAATTCGCCATTTCTGGAAGCCTGCCCCTCCCCCAGCTCCAACCGCAAATATCCACGCAATAGAAATCCAGTCTTCCTCCAAGAGATCAGTCCCAGACTAACCAGAGATTACACCAGAACGCCTCTCTCATTTTTTCACTCCTATCTAAGGACCTTTGGAATTACAAAATCAGGCATGAATTCATTAGCTCAAAGTAAGACACCAACATTTTTGTGCACTAGCCCTGGCAGAACTGTGTGTTAAGGTCTTTCCCAAAGTTACTAGCGTCTTCAGCACAGGTATGCCCAAGCTGCAAATCAAAAGCATGTTAAAACATGCAATAAAACGCATTTTAATTAGTCACAAAAAAACCCCAAAGAATTAAATGAATGGTTTTCCTGGTCTGTCTAAAATTTAGGCAACTTGCTTGATGACAGTCAGCAGTCCTGTCACTTTCGGATGTCACCAGCCATCACTTGCTGCTGCATTACTTCAGATTTGAAGTTCCATCTGCCCTTCCCTTGCTCTTTCTTTTTTGGTTTAAAAAAACTTCCTACTGTGGTGTCTAAATACTTGGGAAAGCATTCTCAAAATGCACAAAACTTATTCAGGATACCCCAGATTTTCTTTAACAAGAAATAAAAATAAAAAGGAGTCATGTTGAGAATTTGTATATCTGCATATATCTGATTCCTGATGTCTGTAACCTCAGTTCTACTATATAGAACTCCTCTGGATTCTTATTTCCAATAACTTTTATTTATCTTATATCCTACTTCATTTTTATAACATTGCATGCTAAGCTTACCTTTATATGGCTCACGAGAACACATACTCTATAGTTTAAATATGTACATGTAGTATGTTTGTGTGTGCACCCATAATTTTTTTTTTTTAATTAAACTGGTAAACCCAAACTGTATTTACATAAGTAATTTACTCTAGAATAGTCTAGTAGTTTTTTTGCTGAAGAAATCTGTTTTTGCTGGAGTATTGTTTGCAGGTTTCCTACAAGAGCACAGGATTTAACTAATGGATGCAAAACAGCAAAAAAGAAATGCCAGATCCTGGAAACATTAAGGTGCACTGGTTACACACTAGATTGATTATGGTTGCTTGCAGAGAAAAATGTCTGTGTTTTGATTTAATTTTTATTTGCTGTGACAGTGTTTTTCTTCATTTCCATGACAACAACAAAGAAAATAGGATCTAAAAAAACTTGCTTTAAAACTTTGCATTATTTTTTCTTGGCTTGTACTAAATAGGCAACATCAGAGAGTAGTAGTTATTTTCTGTGTGGATAATCTGGATTAGAAAAAGTGCAGGAATAATGACCTATTGCTCATTCATTTCAAAGAAATGAACTTTTCTGAATATTCCTGATTTATTTTCATGCCTCAGTTGTTTACATGCAACTGCTAAAATGGAATGACTATAGGGTGGGTGGAAGAAAATGCATTTGTCAGTGTCTCAATAATATATATCTAGAGAAGGATGAACACAACTGCAGTCTGAATGGGTGTTGGGCAGGCTGCATGTTCATGACTCAGTCATGCAAAAGGGTGAACTGAATCAAATAGCACTAACAGGGAAACAACTCTCTTAACAGGTCTGAGAAATCAGTGTCTGCTTTATATAAAAATAAATGGAAGTAGAATATTTGACTAGTAGAGGTCGATAGCGAGCTGTGATAAAAGATCTCCCCTCTCATACCCTCCTCATCTTTCTTTCTCACCTTTATCCCAGGATTTGGTAGCACGTAGCTCAGCCCATGTGTTACAGTAAAGACTGCAGGCTTTGGAGTACAAGAACTTCTTGATTTGTCTCCCAGGTTGGTCCTTATAAAAGACAGTTCCTGTGAGGTCATAAAATCCTTAGGATGTGGGGCTTTAAAATGATTACCAAAATTACGGTTGGGTCAGTCAAAATAAAGAATCTACTCTAAGCTCGTTCTTGAGGATTGAGGAAAACTGCCACCCTGCCATACCTGCTAATGATATCAGGTGGCCTCTCTTGAAAGAAGATGACATAGAACACAGAATAATGTATTGCTTTGGTCAGCAAGCAGCCTTTGACGCACATTTTTCCTAAATCCAGCCCTTAGGTAACAGAAAATGGTAGAACATATTTAATTTTGGACACATTCCATATTTACTTGCAATAACTGCCCTGGGAGACTCATTAATGTTTTAAAGCTTCCTATTAAATGGAAACCTCACAGTATTTTCCTTTTAATAAAATAAACTGAAAGGTGAAAATATTTTGTTTGTTTTTAAATTATGAATGCCTGTCTCAAAAAATTACTCTTAATTTGTTGGATTATTTTAATTTTATGTCCTTTCACAGACATGTAAATGAATAATGAAAAAAAGTGTAGTGAAAGCAAACAATAATTATTCATATAGACCTGAGGAATTTAATGAAATAGAAGAGAGTCTAAAGAAACAGATTTCCTATAACACTACTTTCTTAAGTATACTAAGGTAATTAGCTTTAAGAGGAGATAATTTCAGCTCACTGAGGCCGCTCTTTTAAGACTTTCTGGGAAATTTGGATTTTCCATTGACAGTAGTTTTAACATGTCACACTGGAGCCAGGGTGAATTAAAGTGAAGAGCTACACAGTCTAAACAAACAGTCCGCCCCATTATCAGAAGCCTGACAACATAACAGCAAAAACTACAGTCACGTGCTCACGAGTAATGCAGGAACAATTAAAAAAATAACAAAACCTCACTGGAATCCATAAACACTATTGATGGCTTTTATTCAGCTAACATTTTAAGTTGCCTTATTTTCCAATTTAGCATGTTGCTTTCCTACTGATCTTAAGAAAATAAACAAGAAATGTTGCCTCTGTTCTGCATTCTTCTATTCTTTCTTCTGATTAAAAGGTGACATAGCATTCTTTAGCGATTCCCCATGAAACTAACTGACTAAATCCTCAAAAATATCAATGAGTAACAGAAAAACTTAAGTTCTTATTCCATTTTGAAGGATAGCTAGGATATATACAACATACTTGTTTGTGTGTAAGGATCTTTTAGTACTCATTTTGAATATTGAACATTTCTACTTTAATCCATTATTTACATGTCCATATCACTTTTCGCACAGACTTGTGTTTTCCTTGTCCCTACTAATTTTTACCCAGAGGCACATCATCCATTTTCTGTTTTTTCTCCCTACAATTTTAGATGTGCACCATACCAATTGATGTATTAATTCTCTTTTCTCGTTCTGAGAGCAGGTATTCCAACAATTTTGCTAAACCTTGTCTGTGCTTCCTCTGCACATCTCCTCTACAACCATCATTTTATTTCCTCTCATGCTACCTTATAACTAAATAAGAACTCAAAGGTCTAATTACTGTGTGACCTGAGGATCTCCCACTCTTTGGCATGGTTGTTCTTGTCATAGGATGTCCTCGTTATGTGTAATTGTAGGTGGAAAATTCAAGCACGAAGAGATTAAGGGCTCTGACTCATGTTCAGCAAAAAAATGTCTGACGCTGTTTTGGACGTTACCACCTCCTTTGCTCTCTGAAGGTGTGTGCTGCTACCCTTCTGCAAGACACTCTTGCTCCTCCAGGAAACTTCCATTTGACTTGTTTTAGTTCACAGTCTTCAATGGCAACTTCAGATAATATCTGGAAGGTGGACTGGAAAGCTTAGGTGCAGGCGTGTGTGGCAGCATGCCCCAGCCTCATACCCCTGCTCCTTCTCTGGCTGCATGGGGGCTGCAGCCTTGGTTGTAGCGATTTGTCCATAACGCCATTACGAACAAGGGGATGAGGCCATCTCAGCAAAAGGTGATGAACAGCCAGAGGACAACATGTGTTTCACAGCATTCAAACAAATCCTATAGCTACTGAAGTGTAGCCTCTGTCCCTGATATCCCTACGAGCAGATGCCATGCTTTATTCCTCGCACTCTGCTTTGGTTAGCCCTCCAGCAGTGCCTTTGCCTCAACATCAGGTACAACAGGAATGGGAAAAAGCCCTTTCACCTTTTGTTTTTCAAGTGTATGTTACTGCAGACCTTTTCTTGTTTAAGATGTGCTCTTTCCTTGCACCTCTAACCAAGTGTAAGATAAGGATAGTGCCTCCAGGTGTTCCCTAACTGGATGGTAAGCAGGAGGAGTTTTTCCCTACCTGACTAGTGTTTAAAGATGACCTTGTAGCACACAGAGTGAGCATATGCTTCTCAACATGAAGTCATCCAGACTGATGCTGCAGATAAGAAAGGATATTAGATCTCTTCACATATCACCTTGTCCTCTCCCAGCTTCAGTGTTAAGATATACTGCTTTCATAGATGTTGTTTGTTGATCACATATGCATCATCAACTACAGCTCTGGAAGGTATCTTAAGAATTTAGACCAAAGGCTGCAGAAACATCACTAGGAACTGTGTCGAGAAAGAGAAATCACAGTATATGAATTTCTAGTTCAGGATGTGGGTACTGATCTCAAACTGTCTGGCCTGGTACAGAGCCTAAAAGCATTGGTTCCTAGAGTTTTTCAAAGTACGAGAACTAGAGAGGCAGAATTTAGTATTCCATTAATCTATTTTTAACCACTATTTTTCATTTATAAATGTTAAGGATGTGTTTCAGTGTTTTCCCGATTTGGATTTCTTCTTTTATTTTTCACGCTGCAACAGTCAACTACCTACACCTGCAAGAAATTATTATTCACATCTTCTAATGAGAAATGGAATTTAGAAAGGATAAATCAGAGGGAAGACACTCTTACAGTGTCTAACAAACAGTAAGCTCTTCAGCAGTTTCGTTTTGTTTTCCCTGTCTATAAAAAACATTGTAAGCAACATGAAGCTAGAAATTAGTTTTATATTGTTACGGTTCCATACCAATCATGGCAGCCATTTTTAAAAGAGGCAATTAAAATATTAAAAGCCTAAGTGATTTAGGTACCTACATCCCATTTCAGAATGACCTGAGTATTAGGAGCAAAACTTTTACCCGAGCTCCTAAAATCAAGACCAGATGCCTTTCTAAATACTATGCTGTAATTCAACTGTATTTTTATTGGATACAGTACAGGAATTACAGGGTGAAATTCCATGGTTTCTGTTATGTAAGAAATCAGACCACACGATGGTGCGATCCCTTATGTCACTAAAATCACTGAATAACTGAAGATGTCATTCTGTCTTATTTGCTCAAATTTCATTTCCTTGGTTCTTACAGTGTCATAATCCCACTTGCTCTCCAGCCACTGAAGTAGGTTCAAGGGAAGACTTTGTAGGCAAGATCTGGATTTTTATTGTAATAAACAGGAAAAAAACCCAAACCTTGGAAAAGTCTTCCTGTGGCATTTCCACCATGCTTTATAAGTTTTTTTTCACTTCAGGAGCAAGCTGAAGAGAGTCCATATCTCTGGTTTTGCGTTTACTTTAATGTTGTTATCACCAAGCAATAAACTGAAGAATTTATGCTGGGTTCATACCTTAAGCATCAGCTTTATCAGCAAAATCAAAATGCAGGTAAAAAGAAATAGAATCTACTTCTGATACAGGAGTTCCCATGAATTTGCAAATTATAACGTCTACCGAAAAACAGAGGCTTTCCTCATACCCTCAAATGCACTTCTGATGGGATTCACAAATTTCTCTTGAGCTTTGAAAATCTCTTCTATTCATTGGTCAGTGTTTTAAAAGCATGTTATGTAAAAGAGTCCAAGTGGTGTTGAAAGTCTTGAAGAACTCTAATGCCATTAAAACCTCTGCATGCTTAAATCACATTCAACTATAAAACGAGTTTTAAATGGCTTTTCTTCTTTGTCAGGCAAGATCATTTGGATGGAAGAAAATTTGGCGTTGGTCCTGTCTAATGTAACGCTCAAGAACCAGGAAAACCCCAACACCCTACCAAAAAGCAACCCATAGCAATCAGTGTCAGTGGGAAATGGAAGGGAACAATAAGTATATTTTGACCTCACGATTGTTTTCCTTCGGGTCTGTGAAGTCATTAGAAAACTCTAGTACCCTCTGCTGGCCAAGCAATAAACCTGTAGCCCCGGAGCGGTGTTGCTGTTCCCACGGATGCTGACATGCAAGCGAGTGAGCAGCTTGGAAGCAAGAGCCACGTTGGTTTGCATCCTGCTAAAAGAGCAAAAAAAAAAAACAACAAAAAAACCCCCCAAAACCCCACAAAACAACATTTAAGAAGTGCTTGTTGGGAAGAAGTCTCAGGCTACTAGGAGAGTACTATAAAAAAGGACATTGCTAACTAATATATTTAACGCTATAGTTTTTAAAGGACTTTTTAAATATTAAGCCTCGACCTAAGGATGTTAGCTTTTCAGAGTATACTGTAAAAGTGCTATAAAATGACTGCAAGCATGCTCGTGCATTCCTCTTATTATTCAGACTGGGACTCGCTGGTGCTAATCCATGGGAGTGTGGCATGTCTGGTACACTGCTTTACCATCAAAAAAAAAAGCATACATGTATTTCTTTAAAGTGGAGCACTACCTTCTGTTGCAGAGGTAGATGAGCTCACTTTTAAGCAGAAATCAGTGAAGTTAAAACTTTGTTTTATCCATTTAAAATAATGTGTATTTGGTGCCTTATAGTTCACGAGGTTAAAGAGGTAAATGGTTTCATGTATACCATAGGCCTCTGCTAAAAGGAGGACAATAATGATGAGCCAGCCACTTTTGCAGAGGTGGAGAGTAACTAGTTAGAATACTTAATCTTTTGAGACACATCCCTGGCATTAAGTGGATTCTTCTCATTCAGCTGAAGGCACAACAGCTGGATTCTGTCATCCCTGACTGGGGCGGTCTTGTTAGTGTAGGATGACCTCTGGAGCACTAACACAGATAATACTGGCACCTCTCTCTGCTCTAATCAACTACCAGTCTGAGCAATTCTACAGGAGATGGGGGCATTAAGGCCATATTACTCTAAACAAAATTCAGTGATGGTAGCAGAGTATTGTGACAGCTAAAGACAGATTCTACCTTTCCCACCAAAGTTTTTTAATGCTGAATTCAGGAAATGGTCTGTAAAAACAGCACAGCTCCATGTTTTCTCCCTTTTCTTAAAGTCATGTTTTGCAAAACTAGACTGTGTCAAGTATGTCTAAGCTAAAACTCTCACAGTTTTACTGCCATATGTAAAACTGTTCATTGCAACCACACGTAGTTACTGTGCCCTCTCTTCATCTTTTTTCACACAGATTAGAGCTGGCAGGAAAACAAAAATTTCTGGGCATTTGGCTGGAATGTGAAAAACTCAGGTTCAAGTTACTGTTCTATCCTGTCCTGGTCTGAAACAGGGCATTGAATGAGCATCTCCTAGATCTGAACTGACTACTCTTGTGGCTGGATCAGGTGCTGCTTCGGTGATGGAGCTCTTGTATTTTGACCATTTTCAAAGAAGCTTCATCAAAGACTTCTCTTGATGTACATCAACTTTCACTGAAAATATTTCCTGTTGTAAAGTTTTTCGTCATGGCTAATATAGCTAGCTACAGCTGAAAAAAAAAGGGCAACAAAGCTTTCAGGAGTTATGAAACAGCAAACTAAAAGTAGCTAACTCAATCAAAACACTACTGGACTCCTTTCATAATGTAATATAGTCCTTTGCCCCTCAAACTAATGACAGCAGATGAAGGGTAGGTGTCATCCTGTTTGTGAATCACTAAAGCAGACTTTTCAAAGTTTTAGTTTTCATAGATTTTGGTAGGAAGAAAAAGGACCTGGAGCTTCATGAGCTTGTCTGGTTTTCCAGTGAAACTTTTTCTCTTTTGGGTGGGAGAGGACTGAAGAGACGGAGAAAGCGTGATTCTGACACAACTTTCAGCAGGTAAAAGGATATAAATGTTAACAGAAACTGTGAGGTTTTTATTTCAATTAAAAAAAAAAAAAAAGGAAGAAAACCTCATCATCTTGGAAATGACCACTAACTTGTTGCTTTGGACACTTACCTGGCCTTCAGTTTTAGTCCCTTATCTGCTTGATATAGGCTGGGGATGTAACCTTGATGTTCTGTATCCCATATGAGTTTCCTTGCTGCAAAGAAATTCTTGTTCTCCCAAAAAATGTTTAAAGTGCAAATGCAAATAAGATAAACTTCAAAACCATCACAACTTTCACAAGCTTTCCACTCTGCTGATTAGAAGGGTCAGGTTTCAACTGCAGATCCCCTAGGGCATGTGGGTTGGTGATTATGGACATTTTGCCGTTGTGGTCCGTGATTTCGCCCATCTCTTTATACCCGTGATTGCCTCTACTGTTTCTATTTCTTCTCCCATGAACTCCCTCAAAGTGGTTTCTTCTTTCCACCATTCCCTCAAGCCCTTGTGATGCATTTTCCTGGTTGAACGTTGTCAGCAGGGGGAGCGTCAACAGCACAGGAGGCTTTCCCACAGGGGCTACTGGGCCTTCATGGGAGGAGCAGGCACAGACCTACTGAAGCTCAAAGAGAGAAATTTGGCCATTATATATCTATAAAAGACAGTTCCATGCTGGAAACTGTTGACTCATATGTAAAAGATAAAGAACTCTTTAAATTTAAATGGAACGAGAAACTTGCCAGCCTACATACATATTAGAGTTGTCATTAAAAAAAGACAGCATACAAAATGTAAGAATGTGCTTGAGGTCTTTCCCCAATTTATTTTTTAATTATTTACTTCAGATATTAAATTTTTGTTGCATTCCTTGTTCAATGACTCTCTAGAGAGTTAGTTCTTTGCTGGTGAATTTCAAGGCTAATAAATTCAGTTGAGATTGACCAAATAAAAAATACACCAATTTTGAATATGCTGGCATTGAAAGAAAATAACTTGGGTAGCCTGCACTGTCTGGACATGCTGCATCCCTGGCTGATTCTTTCCATTAGTGAGTCATGCTTTTCTGGTAAATGTTGATTACCCCTCAATGTACGTTTGTGAAGCATTCAGCTAAGCTAGTCTGTTGCAATTAGTGCAAAATTATCAACATATGCCTAAAGGGAAAAGGTGCACCCTGGATTCTATCTTAAGTATCCAGTGTTATTTTATATAAAACAGTGTATGAATACTTCTATAAAATAACCTCATAATATTTTAATTTAGAAAATGAGTGATGCTAGCAACTTAGATACATATGAAAAAAGCAATTAAAGATCATTGTAAGCTTGTTATAAGGAGATATATGTTTGAACTCATATGCAATGAGGCTGGGACATAGTTAATGAGTAAATTTAATCTGAGTATTCAAGACAACTAAACACTAAATAAACTTTTAAGAATCTCCAACCGAAAGTGCAGTTTAGGAACTTCAAGTTTTTTGAGGTGATGCTACTTGGGTGCATAAGCTTGTGCTAGGACTTGCCCCTCTGTGGGGTGAAGTGACCAATCTGTCTTTCAATTCATGCTCGTAGCCATTTATGAGTCACAGACAAAACATCCCTGTGACTGAATTATCTGGAGAGCCTGGTGAGGTACAAACCTTCTGAATTCATTTAATTCACACTAATTATACTGCATTCAGCTATAGTAACTCTTACAGAGGAAAATATGGTGCTGGCATATATGTTGATGATGATGGTGTACATTTTTGTCATTGTCCAGTGGTTAAAGTACTCTTCACCATTTAATTTCTCCTTCAGCTTGTGCGACTTTCAGTTTGCCACCTCAGAAGAGGGCCTGTTCCAACTAAGGAAACACAGTGGTGCTCTCTTCTCAGACCAGCAGTGAATGTCCAGGACTAATCCCAGGGACAGATCAGAAGACGATTGTGTCCAAGGTGGGGAGATGTCCAAGATGACATCTTGCCCTGGCTTCTAAAACTGCTTTTCTATTTAATTTTTATGTGAAATGTATCACCACTTGGCCTATTTGCAGGTATGGAGCCCAGCCAGTATTTTCTAAATGCTTTTACTGAATCCTCCTTTACCCCTGTTTCAGCAAAATACACAGGCACATACCCAGCTTTAAGCACCAACAGCAAAACTGTCACCAGTAGAACATTCATTTACGTAAAACTGGGATTCCATTATCCCACTTCATGTAATTATAACCTATATATTTGAGCTACCCCACATTTGTGATATGAGTCTCGATGTTTAAGGAGTCAGTAGTAGATGGGCCCAATATCTCATTATGTCCTCACTGTTGTGTGACTGATATCATGACAGAAGTGACACTTAATTCTACATTTTATATCAATGTAATTTTTACAACTTTTTTCAACAAGGGTTTACATGTACAATAGAATTAGGTCAGAAATTATTTCCTTCTCAGGTTGCGTTATTCTTGAAATCTCTCAAGGCTTCCTCAGTGAAGTGGGAAAAACTGAATCTTGCCATGCAAAGGAGGAGGATGTTGTGGGGCTTGCCATTCTTGGCATAGCAAATGTGCAAGGAAAGGTAAAGGGTGGCATTAGGATTTACAGCTGGTGCCAGCCTTGCTGCTTCTTCAGAAGGGACGGGAAGGTTCTCCTTCCTCCCTACAATTATTTCCGGTGTCCTGCAGCTAGAACCAGACAAGGCTCCCAGAGCTTTGGTATTGGCAACGTAGGTTTGTGGGACTGTGACTGTTTCGGTACCAGAAACCATTGGCTGATGTAGGTAGCTGTTCTTTGCCTGTGTTTACATCCTACCCTAAGTGCTTCTTGTAGCACCTCATCAGAACACGCCACATTTTTTTATTACACCTATGCATTTAATTTTATAAATATAGAGGTACTTTTCCTTCCTACAGAAGAGCAGAAGCACAGAAGGACAGGGTGGTATAAGATCACATAGGAAGTCTCTGGTAAAGCAAGGTCTTGAATTCATCTCTTCTAAGTCCTAAAGCAGACCCTTAGAGAGCTGATCCTCTTTCTTCTCTGTATGTTCTTGTAGTTGTGCTAGAAAATTTTGTAAAGCCATGATTATCTTTTTCTCCTGGGCTGTCCTTCTACAACACCTGTATTTCTTCGGTTCTGCAAGTTGAGTAGGTACATTTTTCAAACCAGTAAGCCAATTGGTATATGTAGTATTCCGATGTTTAAAAATGCCTTTGAAGGCTTGTCAAAGCTCACTGAAGCCTATGACATCTTTGTTTAATTTCAGTGGAATATGTATCAGGATGCAGATGAAAAGAGAAACTGTGGTCCTGCTTCTTCATTGAGAATTAAAGCAGGTATTCTTGAAGCTGTAGGACATAATTTGCTTGTAGAAGTAATGAAAGCATCTGGGGTCATGAAGACTTCACAAAAAAGGCTCAGTTTCACACTTTCTGAAGTGTGCACTGCTGTCTGAAGCGGTATCCATCTGAACAAAACTTTAAGACAGACATATCTCTGAGTTGATTTTTTCAGCAAATTCCCTTCTCTTTTGAGTTCAGCAAGACTAGAGGGAAAATGTGTCTCACTATTTAAAATAGATCTAGAATAACATTGTAATCTACAAGAACATTGTAAAGCAAGTGAAAATAACTGCCTATGTTTTGCTTTACATACCAATGTTTTCATTGGGCCAATGGTTATTATTAATTTTTAAAAGCTTGTTTTAAAGTTTAACAAAGCTACAAAAACCTGAAAATCCTGTTGAGCCCATACAGTCAAGAATGTTCTGAAGTCCCCTGGACAGATCTGTTGCTAATTGTAGCAACACTGTGTCCTGATAATTAAACAGACTGATTAAATGGAAAGTCTTCATGTGTCAATTTTTAGACTTTTTTAGAACAGAAATTGAGACTCGTCCCTGTGCTTTAAAGCAATAGTAGCATAAAAAACCATAATAAGTTAATGTGTTATTGTTAACAAAGTTCATTATTTTCTAAAAAAACCTTAGAGAGATGGTTATTTTCTTAAAATTGTTATTTTTTTTTAATATGGGAAAATGTGTTCTGACAAAAAATTATTAAATAAAAGAAAAATGTGACAGTCTCTGTTTCAGCTTCATCACAATGTTTTCAGGTTTTAATTTCAAAATATCTTTATTTCAAACTTTTATCTACTGTAAATTATAATACAAGAAATCAGCTTTGACACAAACTGTTTTGATTTGATTTTAAACAATTTTTTCTAGGGAAGGGAGAAAAATGTGCGCCACTCTGGAGAGTGAATACATGATAGGCAACACTGAAGTATGCTCACTAAACCCACAAACCTTTCAGCTGCTGGCAGTAGTTCGTTCCTGATAAATACAAGATGACGCCGTTGCACTGTGAGTGCAATACTGCTGTGAGACTGCAAAGCCAGCTTTGAACTGCAGAACACTTGAACGTGAGTGAGACATTTGCTGATGAGATGTGATCAGGCAGAACAATTATTTTTCTTGCAAGCCTTCAGTACCATCTGAAGTCAGTGTTGGTGCTGCAGATTTACCTCTGGTTGAACTGCGCTTTACCTTCATGGTAAATCTGCATATGGACACAACAGAAGTTGTTACAAAGAGAAAGAAAATGGATTTCTGGTAAACTATAGACTTCTCTCAAACACTTTGTGCTGGCTTCAGAACAAAAGCCCAGTCTTTCTTGACCATTATGCCTTTTGAACATCTTTCAGCTTTCTCAGTTACCCATCCATCTCAGCAATCAGCCTATTGTCACCGAGGAAATACCCTTCGAGAAGAGTATTAGGAAGTCCATTTCAGTGATTATTTTATAAGGAATAATGACCACTTTGTTTCATTAGTGGCTTTCTGGTTCTAATCAGACATTTATTTTTCACATTCACCAAACAAGGATGTACAGCATATGTTAAGGGAACTGTGTGTGTGCCATATGGCTAAGAAGAATAAATGCTGTATAAAATGGAGAGAGTGAAAGAGGAAGAGTAAGGTAATATAACAGATAATGAATTCAGCTACATTATATAATTTTATCATTATGAGGCTGCAAAACCAAAGGAATACGATGGAGCACACATGGATTTTAAACCCTGGTGACAGAGTTTTAGTATGCTAAGCTCCAATTTCTTTTCATTCACCCTGATCAGATGACTCAGTAATCATGAAATGACAAAGACAGAAGGCTTAACTCTTGTATATAGTTGTACTGTCTAACTCCAGCTTCAGCAGAGGTAAAGCACATTAAGTCCAGATATGTGAAACTGGAATCACCACTGGGACAGGCCTATGATGTATTGGCATTGGGGTAGGTTTTCTGTATTGCAAAACAGCACTCATAATTTCTAAGTACCAAAAGCGCATACTCTGGCTTACATTAAAAACTGTAGGCTCCAAAATCAATTTAAAGATTTCTTTTAGAACTTGGCTGGACTTCAGAAAGTGTTTTTTCCCATTGCTCTAATCATCTGCTATGAAGGTTTGAAGTCAGGAAGCATCTTGAGCTCAAATCACTAGAATGAAATAAAAATGTTTTGATTTCCTAACCAAGAACCACAATTCTTAAGAGGTGTTCTGGAAAAAAAATTGCTTGTTGGATGATAGCATGAAATATAGATAGCACACTTCAAGCCATAATTTAGCGCAAATTGTTACCTGATATTAGACCTACCTTGCTATTATTTGGAGTTTGGCTGAGTCTATGGTCAATATTCCACACAGTACTGAAATATTCAGCCTTGGTATTAAGAGAGAAATCTGCATTTGGCTGCGCAATTGTCTGAATTGCTATGAATACAAATCTGAAGAAATGATCAGAATATAAACTGGCACAGAGCTGTCTACTTTAATCCACACACAACCTCATCTTAATAACGCCACATTTCACAGGAGTGCTAATTTTGAAAGTTAAATACACTAAATGCCCACACTTTTACCTTTAAGTTGTGCATTATACAGTCATGGTTGTACATCATGTCCTGTCTGTAATCTTGCTTACATAGATTATAATTTATGATTGTTACAGCTACAGGTTATTTAATACCAATATCTAAAAACTGTGCTCATTAGGATCGTAACCTGTGTCTCTCCCTTGAGAAGCATATTATCATGGTTGAAAATACCAATAATTTTCATTTAAGTAACACACCCCTGCCCTGATTTTACGATTTAAAGGAAGTTACTTGAGAATGCTCTACTTCTTAACATATAATTTAGGATCAGCTAAATGTACACAAGACCTTATTTATTAGAGAATCAGAGTAAGAGGTGTATAAATCCATATTAGTTTTTCTTTCCTACTTTTGTTTCAAGTATACCTGGTAGATTTATTGCTTGACTGTGCTTCAGTAGTCTGACTCCCTGTGGTGGTTTCCAAAAGTCTGCAGGCAGGAATACACCCTTACTGCTGCAAAAGATTATGACATCATGGATGTTAAAAAGAGAATGAATGATGTGGTTAGCCATGCATTCAATATATTACTAGAGAGAGGGTTATATGGAAACATGGCCTTTCTGTCAGGTAGAATGAATGAGATATATAATTTGTTTTGTCCTTCTCTTAAAAGAACAAGGGAAAGGAGATAATCTGTCTTAATAAGGGCATGCTTGGAGTATCAACCAACTAGAAAGTAATATATTTTTAAACATCCATATGTGATCCCCTTATTAAATTAGGATGTTGAGCTAAATTTAAACTACCAATATATAAATCAGTCAGTCAGTTAAATTAGCCAGTTTTATACTGATAAATGGGAGTTAATAAAGCAATTACTTCTTTCTGAACCATGAGGCTCTGGTTTCCAAATCAGTTGTATGAGTTATGGATTACTGACATAATTTACAAGTTTTCATTTACGTGACTTATATCCTTGATTTCTGAGGAATTAGTCCTTTATTGTATTAAAGGCACAACAAAACAGCATTTGCGTAACATTAAGGTTGGGGCAAAGCAGCAAAACTCTCTGACTTCTCAATTTATGGTGACACACTGTTCCTTACTCTAGCTGCTGTTGTTCATAACGTACAGAGGGTTAAGGGCAGAATTGTTGCCTTAATATTGAAGGTTGTGACTTTTCAATGTGTGTGTCATGACCTATGTTCTATCCCTGTAGAGTTTTGCCTTTTTTTTCTCTCATTTTTGTAAGCACGCACCAGTAGCAGGCAGTTCTGCACCTATGTTGGCCATTTGCTATGAAAGAGGTGGTATTAAAACTTGTCAGTGTATTGCCACATAACCTTCACATTTTCTATTTTTATGAGGCTCAACTTTGTATAGGTTGACGTCATTGAGGGGTTGGAAATGATTACAATGTGAGCAAGGTCAAGTTTATATAGGGTGTGCTGTAAATAAATTTTCATTTTAATTTTTCACACGCTTTTCTCCTTTTCATGCTTACTGCCTGGCATTTATCTTATTCTTCTGCTCAGACAGAAATAACCTGTCTCTTGGGCCACACAAGTCTCGCAGAGTTGCATAAACTGGCTGAAGTCAGGTAGAACTAAAGCCCAATTAGTTATTTACAAAGCAGTTCTAAAATTCAAGAGAGAGGTACTGGTTTGCAGATTAAACTCTATACTATCCTCCACTGTGTTACTGGTTAGAAGCACAGTAACATCCATGTTAATAGCCATTATGAAAGAAAGTAACAAGGACATTTCAGGAAGATTTCATGATGCATACTGATGGTGTAGGTGCAGTTCAGTTCATTCAGTGTTTCAGAAAACAAAACCAAACCCCCCAAACCCCAAATCAATAAAGTAATATTCTGATTGAAAATATCATGTTTCTTGTGAAAAACATATTTGGCTGGGAAGCAACAAGCAGCAACCTGAGTAATCAAGCCTGGCTACATAGTGCCTGAGACATTCCAGATTAAAGTAAAGAATGAATAAGAATGTAGACAAAAAAGCCAGGCAGAAATAAGGGAACCAACACCCTGTTGAAGCAGAATTCTCAGGGAAAAAAGACCTAACAAGATTTATGTGGCCAAGAGTAGGATTACCTTGAGATCTGGCCCAAATGTCAGACTCCATTTTACAGACTAGCAGAATTAACAGGGGTCTGGTGAAAGAGTAACTTTAGTCTCCTTATTTACTTTGTTATGTTTACCTTGCAAGCAATCCAGGAATTGGGTTTATCACTAAGCATGGGATGTACCATTTCAGAGACTGGCTTCAATCTCCCCAGCATATCTCCATTCAAATATCAACAGCTAATAGATAGGCAAGGCTCCCAAAATCTGTCTTTTCTAATGGCATGACCAATTCTGTTGTGAAATGTGGAGCCAGTGCACTTAGCCACTCACTATAAAGCAATTATTTTCATTAATAAAAGGAACTTTCCTATGACAAGAATTGCAGGGTTTTTCCCACTGAAATACATTAAAATACTCTGAAATACTTACTCTGAAAATATTATACATCAGTATATGCCCAGTGCATTATGTATTTTAAAGCTCAAGGAGTTCATGCTTCAAATATTAATGAGCCAAACAATAATTCGTGACAGAGGTAGTCAAGTGGTGATCTCCCTGGTATGTGCTCGAGACCAAGTATGGTTTTCAGATGTCAAACTGTATAAAAATGCTTCTAAGGAAATATCATAATGGGTTTTCTGTAATTTTACCTAAGTTTACCCTCAAGCCTTATGTAATTGGATAATATCTGTTATGTCAAACAGCTTCGACCAGAGCAATTTGGCCCGCACTACTGGCATTAATATTATCATAAGACAATCAATAACTCTGCCAGTTATGTTGGTGTTACATATCATCTGAACCACTTGCCTGGTTAAGAGAGAAGTAAATGGATTTAAATGAAACATAAACTAACCAAATGCTATTGAATAGGATATATTCCTAATAAAATATTAAAGCCTCTTAATAAACTTAATTAAAAAGACCAATGTGTGATAGACTTTACAGAAACTGTTTAAACTGATTTAACTGTTCCAGTGTTGACACAGGAGCAGCCAAACTGCTTCCATTTACACACTTTTCTTTTTGGCCCCAATGAAAACGAAATTTATTAATCATTTAAAAGAAATGGAATTTTGGCAGAACTTCATTTTTCCCTTCAGTCACCTATAATTTTATGGGATTTTAGATAATATAACTTCCCTTAATATACCTTCCAGGATGCTGAAGAAAAGCTCTTTGTTTACAGTACACAGAGCGATGCCAGATCTGGCTGGTCTGGAGGTAAGCTTTCCCAAACTTTTGATCTGCAGGCTCTGTTTTCCAGAATGTTGAGATCCATGTTAAAAAAGGAATCTGGTGTACAGTCTGTTCATCCCATCACCACAATTACAAAACAGAACCAGAAGAAGAATAAAGTCTGATAAGGGAAGATTAAAGGTATGGAATAACAACTGCCTGAATACTGACCAAAAGGACAATAGTCTGTACAAAGGAGGCATTACAAAATCAAGAAGTACATGGAAGAAGCAAATATAAGATGTTTATTTACTTTTTCTTCACACAAGAACTCAGCCCACAAAACAGTGACAACAGAAGTCCTTTTTCCTCTCCCCACCTAACTGGTGGTCACAGAGTACTGTGGCAGGGACTTAGCTGCAGAACGCTGCGGAAGGCAAAAATACATGAGTATTTGGATTCAAACAATACAAAACCAATTCCTGGAAGATAGATCCATCAGTAACTTTTAAACATGTACGAAACTGCTCAGTGATTGCTAGAGGTTGAGAGCTTGTGTCAGATTGTTCTGTCCTTGTTTTTTTTTATATCCCTACATGACCGCTGCTGGGGGTGGGAAACTGGGCTATACAGACCTTTGTGCATGGCTGTTATACTGTCAGGGTCCATGACTTTTGACATGCTTAATTGTCAAGAACTTAAGGGAAGGAAAAATTCTCACCAGTTATGACTGAATTTTACCCCATCCCCCTAAACTGCCCTCCAGACTAGGTGTCCCTGTTACCCTGCTGGGGCTTCCTTCCTTTTCCCCATTTCCTTCTTGTCATAGAATCATAGAATCATAGAATCATAGAATGTTTAGGGTAGGAAGGGACCACTAGTGGTCATCTAGTCCAACCCCCCTGCAGTGAGCAGGGACATTGCTATCTAGATCAGATTGCTCAGAGCCCCATCCAACCTGGCCTTGAATGTTTCCAGGGATGGGGCCTCCAC
>NW_009260485.1:861784-903770 GCF_000687185.1 Egretta garzetta
GCCCACCTCTCCAGCCTGTCCAGGTCTCTTTGGAAGTCACCACAGTCACAGTCACCACTTTCAGCATCATTAGGAGGACATTGCAGAAGGAAAGAATCTAATTCCTGTGTGGCTAAATGGCCATGTCTGTGCTCTACAGACAGGAATTTCTCCTTCAGCCTGGCTGCTGAGCATCAGGCTTGAACTAGAAGATTCATCCTTACTCACCTCAGACCCTGAAACCTTTATTTGAACACAGTCTCAGCTCTCTTACAAGAATGAGGGAATATCCTACCAAATCAAAAACCAGCAAACGAAAGAGATACACTTAATGCCCTGTTTAACCATTTACCAATGTATTATCTGAAGCCACCAGCATAATATTTCACACATTTTTTATGATTAAAAGAAGCACTAATAGAGAATTAACATAAAAATTCATAGCCTCACATAGTATTGCCTTCCGTGCTGGGAGAGTGGTATTTCTACAATTACAACAGATCATTGAATGAAAGTACAACTTGTGAGAATACTGAAAACGTGGTTGGTTTTAGGAGCTGTATATTGGTATTGCTCAGTGTCCTGATTTCAGCTGGGATAGACTTAATTTTCTTGATCCTGAAGACAAGCTACTTCAATACAAAACTGTATGAGGATGCTGCTGTGTCTAAACAGGAAAAAAACCTCAGAAGAGGAAAAATACACCCACTCTATAATTATGATCCTGACTTCTAATGTAAAGGCCAAGCTGCTTCTGGATCTCCAGGTTTTGACACCAGTCAGGTAGAGGCCTCAGATACCTTTTGTGTGTATATGTATGTGTACATACAAACACACACACACACGTATACGTATGTATTCTATATATTCAGCTGTTACGTTCATCTCCTTGACCAGATAAGAACTACATTTTCACACCTGATTGTTCTGAGTTAGTTGAATTATTTATATTTACCTCTTTTATTCTATTTAATGTAGAGGACAATGGCTCTAAATGACCACATGACCATGACAGCTAGTGTAAGTAAAAACCAAAATGCTTTTGGCTCTGAAAGAAAAAGAAAGTTGGATCAAATTCAGGCTGCGTGTACTTAACATTCTCCAAAATGTTGCAGATGGGTTGAATGGAAGGCTGATTTTGATAAATGGTTCCAACTCCGAAGCCACAATGCGATACTTGTAAATTCTTTTGAGAATTGCCTGGCTTATTTGACCGGTAGTTTAGCATCTATCATTTGAGATAGATAGACTAGCGTGATAATGGATACAAGTAACTCATCACACATCCCTACTATTACTCTTCTTCTGGTATGTTTGATATCGCTGATATTCAGTTGCTCATCCTGGTGAATTTGATGGAATATTTTTTTCATTAAAGGAAGGAAAAACTGATTTTCAAAGGAGCCTTAATCTAAGGGAATAAGTATTCAATTCCCTTGTACATGTTAAAGGACCCCATTGGGGGGGGTGGATGAGGGAGTTGTTGGGGTTTTTTTAGTTTGTATTTATGTCTCTGAGGTTGTATTCTCAGATCTCGTGCACAAAACTGGAAAAACTGCAGAAAAGCTTCCTAGGCTGCAAAGATGTAGTGGAAAGCAACCTTATGCACTTATTCTTCATTTGGATTACCATGGGACATTTTGTAACAGCAAAACCAATGTAAACCATTTTGGATGGTTTCATTCACTTCCCTCTTCCTGGTGAAGCTTGGGTCCCTCTCTTTTTGGCACTGCCATGCCGTTCCCCTCCAGGAAGCTCATTGGCTGGTGCAGGCAGATGCCCCTCCCTCTGGAGGCAGGGCGTTTGAGCACACAGCTCTACAGGCCATGCAGGTGCTGGGAAGGTGCAGGAGCCCAGAGGGATTTTCCTTCCGTGTGCCGGTAGTGGACCCTCAGGTCCCATTCTCGTCACCTTTGCTGAATCTCCACTCTCTGGGGAAGATTTATATTGTCTTGACATGGAAGAGTTAAATGAGGGGAAAAAAGACTTTTACACAGCCCTGTAAAAGTCATGTTTTGCTGGCAAACAGCAGCAAACTTGCTAGGCTTTCTTCATTAGAGCTTTGCCATTTAAGCCATCAGCGTCATTTTGTGAGGACATCAAACATGTGTACACCAGATGCCTGCAATGCAGAGCAGCACTAAGGACCTGACTCAACTTAACAATAATCTGTGGACAGCGGGTGTGAACCTGAGCTGGGCCAACACCTCATCAGACTGCATGGCTAATTGATTTCAAAATTAGAGTTGGTATTTCTGAACAATAATCTTAAAAGGCAGCAATAAAATACATCAGAATCCTTTGAGCTAGCCAAGCTTTCATCCAAATGGCTTATTACAAAGAGCTGGCACACCTGAACTTTGGCATAGACAAATAAATCCCAAAACAGTAAATGGAAACCACATTTGGCACTGGAGGTTTGTCAAGAGAAGTTTGTAGTCATCAGGAAACAAGATTTTGGATTTTTTTCCTTAGTGGCAGGAAATCATTCACTAGATGTATTTTACTCCAACTGCTGTGATTTATGCAATGAAAATATAGGCAGTGTTGAGGAGAATGCTCTTTTTTCTTTTTTTTTTTTTTTTAACATTTCACAATCTTCAGGGTCCCAGAAGCGCTAAAAGCACAGCAAGGGTTACAGTTATCCCAACAGTGATAACTTAATTGCATCTGTCGGCCTCCCCCTTTGAACTTTGAACTGCTGGTTTGTGGCATCATGGTCCAAAAGGATTTAGATCTGACTTTTGTGTGGCTACAATAAATTATACCCAAGTATCTGAGCAATGCCTGGAATCTTATCTTGAAGGCAGGATGAGGCATCTCACTTAAGGGATGGTATAAATTTGGAATACAAATCTTTCCAGGAACTAGCATTTCAGACCAGGTAGAAAGATTGTTTTTTTCCTTCACAATAGGTTGAATTATAAGCAACTCAAGAATATGTAGATAAACTCATTAGCTTCCTGAAATATTTCCTGAAATAATGGCTCCTCAGAACCACTTAAAGATAGGACTAAACAAATCTGTGAAGTCAGAGGCTCATCTGTGAAGTACCTGGAATCCATTTGAACTGCTTGGCTGTTTCCATTGTTTGTAAATAGTTTTATATATTTGAATTTAATGAATAAAGATGTAATAGTCTAGAAGCAATTGCAGCTTTCATCATCAATTGGTCTAAGTGAAATGTTACACACTGCTTGATTACTAGCTTTGTGTTTAAAATTAGTGGTTAAGTCTTACCATTCTGACAGTCTCAGCTTGAGTTTGCGATAACTGAGATAGTTCTGTTCACGGTTTTGAATAATTCTGATCTGTACCATTTATATTCATTTTAGCATGGTGTCAAGCTTAGCTTAAAATGTGAGCCTTGCTGGTATGTATCACATCTTCACAAACAGTCCTAAGACAAGTATGACTACAGAATTATGCATTACTTTGCCAATGGATATAAGCAGTCTTTTAGCTACGCATCTGACAGATGTAGTTAGCTCAGCTTTAGATACTTCAAAATATTGTTTTTTTCTTTCAGTTTATGTCTAATTACAATTTTCAGGCCTGGCCTGATTCTCATCTCACTTACAACGTGAGTTTCCAGATGTATCCCTGGATTTTCCCTGGGTTATTTGTACAAACAAAATTGGTCTGTGATATGCCAACCTTCCGATTATACGGGGCCCAATTCAGTTATACATGTTTAAACCCAGCCTAATTCTATTAGCTGCCAATCTGCAGTGCTGTGAGAGGATAATCAGACCTTGAAGATTCATCTTGCTCTTTTGAAAAATTTTGCTACCCACGCTGTTACATCTCTTGGTTTTGCCAATATAATATTGTGTCTCCAGTGGGTTAGGCATGTGAGAGCACCTTTTAGTCATGTACTATATTTTAGCCATGATTAATTTTAGAAATGTTCTTCAGTTGCACAGGGTTGGGGTGTGTGGGGCAACTCACATTTTGACCCATTAATTAACTGCAGAGGTTGGTCTTCTCAGGATTTCAGTCTAGTAAAAAGTGCTGAAATAATGGAGTCTTTTAATAAAATACCTTATCTTATATTATGGGCAGCTTTTGGTACAATAACTCAGATTTCTCACATCCCTACACATATTGATTTGACATCCAATTACTTAGCTGTTAATGCTCATCTACTTGTTTGTCTATAAAACAAAGTATAAATTAATCTAAATGTGTAAACATGCAAACAAAGACCAATGGGATAGACTCAGACCTCTTACATCTGCTCAAACTGGCTGACTTCAGCAAGGGTTGCATAGGTGTAAATGAGGGCAGATTTGCCTCTAAATTCTTGCACTGCTTGCAATGGCACTTCCCTTTGCTTGTATAGTATAAAATCAAGGGCTTGTTTTTGTAAAGTTGAATAAGAGACTGACATTTGTAACTTAATTCCAGCACATGGCTCTACATGTTTTCCTCCTACTTCTACATGTATTCATACACAAAGCAAAAGAATACATCAAAGTGTATTCAGACACAAATGGCATAAGAAAAATCTGTCTACAAAGTCCTGCACCAGCTGGTACTCTTACATGTTTTAGATTAGAGTCCAGAGAGTACTAAGGCAGGACCACCGCAGGAGAAACAGCTAGGGGACACTGTGAATGTTCCCATGCACAGTATTAGACAAACACCTGGGTCAAATTAATCTAGGCTTATCCACTGTGAAAATTCACAGGGTTTAATGGCTTTTCTTACCTGTGAAGGGGTGGTCTAGTTATAGGACTTCTGTACAGAGTCTGATGCAGAGGGGTAGATTTCAGATTTTTGTTTGTTAATGTTAAAGGTCAAAATCTATAGTAAGAGGCAAACAGGTGGGAGTTAACATACAGCAAAGAGAAAAATACAGCAAATGTATGAAATCCTCAGTTTTCATTCATTTTTGGGTTTTGAAAAGCAACTCAGATGTTACTGAATCAATTTTCAAAAGAAAAGTATTCTTATGGCTATAAGGAAAAATAATAAAGTGGATACCTGCTGTGTTCTGCAGGATTACTTTATTCTAGAGAAAGATGCCGATACATGTGTGATGTCTGTACTTCTGTGTAGTCAGTTTGAAAGCTTTTCCACTATTTATATCCTCAACTACTCTACGCAAAGACACTTCATTATAAGAAGGCTCTCTATCTTCTCAAAGTTTGGCCATTCTGCACCTTCCTTTGATGTTAAGATATCAAACAGGATTGTGCTGTACTTAAAGCTTCTTCAGCAAGGACACAGCAGAACTAATAGAGAGGTGATATGGACCCACCCATTTACAAAATAAAAGCTTAGCTGTATCACGTAGTTTTAAGACTATGCTTCAGATACATCAATAGCCCCATTAACTGTCATGCATAAAGAGAGGTAATCAGCAGGTTTCCTAGCTTTAATGCTGCAGTTAAAATAGCTTTGGATTAGGGTTTGTTTGTTTGCTTTATCCATGCATTAGTCTTTGATAACAATGCTGCAAACAAGACTGCGCTTGTCTTCTATATGGAGATGGATGACCCGGCTGCCTCCAAAACGAGGCCAGGAATTTGACAAGATAACATGAGGAAAATCAGAAGGTAACTGGAAATTTTACAGGGCTGCTTCTACACTGTTAGTATCTCCTAAGGTTATTGGACTGCTAGCTGAAGCAGCTCCCTGGCTTGGTGCTTACATTGCTGAAAGACCAGTGGGGACCTCAGTGTTCTCAGCTGATTTCCCCAACAACATAAAGTGTTTTAATGTGGCCCACCGCAGCCGACAGCAAGCTATGCTGTGGTGTAGCACTGCTGCGCTATCTGTAGTGATAAGGCAACAGTCTTGTTGCTGTAGGAAGACTGTTGCCTTATCATTACAGGTAAAGCAAAAGTCTTGCCAGTCAGGTTTAATGCCTATTAAATATTACACTTAATCTAACATTTGCATACATGTTTCCATGCCAGTATATCAGACATAAGATTTGCTTTTTGTTTCCAGTTTTAAATGAGCTGATCATCAACCTATCAATACAAAAGTAGAAATGGGGCAGGGGGAGAGAGAAAGTAAAACAGTTCCAACAAAACAGTAATCTGAATGAACTGTTAAATTGGAGGGTAGGCAGAAAAGGCTAAACAAATGTGTTAGGCTTTGGAAGAATACAGGTTTGGGGATTGTAAATTATTATAATTTAATATAACTCAAATCCCAACTTGAACGTTTCAATCTGTAGTTGCATGTAGAAAGACATAATGTGGTACATAATGATTAATGACTGCACAGTTGTCCAGAAGTTGACTCCTAAAGAGAGCACTACATGACCCTGCCACCATTGCTGTGATATAGGAAATCTGGGAGGAAGGAGAATTATATGATTCTCAGGCAGGGAAGAAGAAAACACTCAGAAAGTCCTACAACCTGACAAGCACTGCAGACCAGTATGAACTACGTGCACCATGGTGGTCAGGTGAGGTGATGTGGTGACCCTCTGGGAAGAGAAATGAAGACCTCTGGAAATGCATAGCCAAAAATAGCAATGTGTTGCACTTTTGGTTGATTTCTAGGGCTTGTCCCTTACAAAGTTACAATAAAAATCCCAAAGGAAAAGGATAAAGCAGACATGACAACAGTTGTGGAGAAAGTAATTTGTAATACTCGAAATAACATTAGAGGGATATGATATATGGGTATACCACATGAAGAAAACATTACATTGGGCTGGAGTTCTTCTTTTTTTCCCCAGATGTTGCTTTGCTAAATCATATGGGCAGTTTCAGAATACATAATACACAAGGCACAGCGTGTTAAAGGCAATGATGACACAATATTAATCCTTCTGGTACTTCTCGAGTGTGTCTGTTTGGCTCTATTAGCCTTGACTTCATGCTGATGGGAGTCTAACAGACATCAAGGAAAGTGAAAACTGCATCTCTCCCCATCATAGACTACATGTGTCATGATGTGGCCTGACGTCTCAAAACAACGTCAGTAACCTCCTGATCTAAAGAAAAGTGTACACCTTAGAGAAAGACAGTGTATTTACATGAGCGCTAATGACGTTTACTTGGATCAGAAGGCCCAAATTGCCATTTAGACACTTAAAAATTAATTGTTTATGTTCTAGCAAATATTCCCAGCTACAGTAAAGTGTCTGATACTGCTGTATCAGGAAGCTGTGCTAATTTATGCCAGCTCACGATGCTGATAGCACTGATGAAACAAGACAAAGAACGATAGTATAGTTTGAAAGTAGAGTAATGTAAAAAGAGACAATAATAAAGACACCAAGTTATCTGATGTGCGGTATGAGGACAAAACCGTCAAGATTAAACAATATGCCTAATGCTAAGCACATTATTTTCAGAATTGATTCAAATTTTCTAGTTACCACTTTATCTCTCTTGCTGTGGAAATCAATCTATGCCATTTTTCTCCTTTTATAGCCCCATTTTTCCTTCTTTGTCCAGCATTATCAAGCCATGCCACAAATTCAATTATGCTGCTGTGATGCCAAAACCTGTGGTCCTGGCAAAATGTATCATGCAGCATATCTAGGTAAGTGAATTAAAAAAGCATCTGAGCAGGTATCTGGTGTGTGTCACAGTTCATTCTTCCATAATAAACTATGTTCTCTTTCTCATTCATTTGTCAATCATAGTAACTAAAGATTATTATTTGCTGCATGTACGTGACACCAGCAATTTGCAAAGTCTGTTGGCAAGAAAATCAGGTTATAATGACAGAGTGAGAAATTAAGCAGAAGTCTGATGTAATTAGCTACAACAATCAGTGCACTAATTTCTGATTTATTGTTTCCTGTTTTCCTGCTGCTTTCAGTCCATGCATACTGTATGTGCTTCGTATAGGTCAAACAATTGCCTTATCAGTCCTGGCAAACCAAGAGGTCAGAGTTAACAATATTTATTTAAACATGCAGGATGCTTCCCACTGCAATTAGGAAATAACTATTACTAATAGGTCTTTGGTGCTATGTCCTCATTTATACAACTTTGTAAAGAAATAAAGACGATAGGGAATTTAAATTTCAGACTTCTTTATAAACATTTCTTGCAGATAGATTTACTCAACTAGCAACATTTTGTTTTGTTAAACTGGCCGCATTAAATTCCACCAAATGACAACCTGACAACAAGATATTCATGTAAAATATTTAAATTTACATATACCAGTTTAATAACAATGGGCATGTGGCACGTTTTGCATTATGTAGTGCCAGATATTGAAAAAAAAATGCGAGTCTTGGTCCCTCTGAAATCAATACGAGTTTTGCTCCTGACTGTGATGGGATTGTGACTTGGCCCTATAAATTTGTTCTGGTTGCTTTTTCACACTGTAGAGAGCTCAAGGTCTTTGGATGAGCAATCCCTTTTAGCAATTCAGGACTGTGCATAATTTATTCTTACACAGTTCTTGCAACTCCAGTAGGAATCCACACGATTTTGTTTTGATTTGAAATCTGCACAGTAAATTGTGCATCTCACAAGAAATATATTTACTATATGTATTCAACTCTTCAGGTAACAGACACACTTTCTTGAAAAGTGAAGCTAGGAGAGACCCTTAGAGGTCGTCTAGTCTGGCCTCCAAACTATTCCTAAAAATAAACTAGAACTAAAACATTCCTGGCAGAAGCTGGCCTAACCTATTCTTTTAGAACTCCAGAAATGGAGATCCCACAACCTCCTCATGTAATCTATTCCACTGTCTACTCCAGTACCCTTACAGAGAGATAACAGGGAGAAAAATTGCAACTTAAATACCCTTGCTGCAATTTAACCCTGTTACATATTTTCCTTCCTATAGTAGACATGGAGAGTGATTTAATATCTTTTTTTCTTTTCAGTAACCTTTTACATAGCTATTTCATGTCTCTTCTTAATCTTTTCTTCTCTAAAATAATCCATGGTAGCTATTTTTCCTTGAAATTCACATTTTCTTGACCTCTGATCATTTTTTTGTTCTATGTTGAACTGTCCAGTCTTGACAGAGCAATTGCAAAGCTGGGTGCTGTACATGCAGCTCTTGTGTTTATACTTACCATTGTGATATTTCCTTTATTGACACATTAAGACACTTTCTACTCATGTGATACACTATAAAATGCACATCTTTTTCTATAGGACTGCTATGTAGGCAAGTAATTTCTCATACGGTATTTGTAAAGCTGATTGATCCTACTTAAATGTTTTATTTGTCTTTATTGAATTGCTTTCTATTTATTATAGCTTCTTTCTCCCATTTGTCTTGCTTATTTTGAATTCTAACCTTGTCCTCCAAAATGCTTGCACTCCTCCCATCTTGGTATCATATAAGAATTTAATAAACTTACTGCCTATTGTACCACTCAAGACATTAATTAAATGACTGCTCAGTACCAGACTCAAGACAGATTTCAGTAGAACCCTAGTTGATACAGCCTTCCAACTTATTGTTTTTCAGTCTCTTCTGCACCCTCATTACAGCAGTGTCAGGTAGAAACAGTTGTTATCCTGTTTGGTTGGGTTTTTGTGGTTTGTTTTTTTTTCCAATGAGGCTAATGTGTATGCAAAACAGTATTTACAGTTTTAATGAAGTAAAGATACAATCCATCATTTTTTGGCTGTTAGTTATCACTGGTTAATCTTTTATGTGCTTAGAAATAGATGCTTTGTTTATTTTTCAGTGGTCTGAAGTCAGGCGAGGTCTTCCATGGTTCCTTGGCTCATTCCGGTGCTCCAGAACCTTAGCCTCTGCAGATTCTCTAATTTCTGATGATTCTAGGATTTCTTCACCACTTAAATAGCTATACGAAGTCCTATATAACTCACTGCAGCCCGAGGTTTTACCCTGTTGTTGTCAATGCTAATCACAGAACTCATGTAATCTCAGATAACTTCTTTTTGTGAACCATGAATCAAAAGAGTATTAAATACTTTACCCATCTTGGCATTATCTAGAGCTTCTAACAATACTGTTGGATTTTCATCCCTGTTGACTACCAGGCCAATTCATTGCTTATAAAAATTAGCTGTGAGGAGAAGAGCCACCTGCTCAGAACCGCTGGCCAACAGTCATTAGTGAAGGCAAGTTCTGGAGTCAGCTGTCGGTGCCCCAGGGCAGTGCTGGAAAGGAGGAGCCATGACTGCAGCATACAATAGCAGCACATTTAGGATGTGGGTAATACCAGGGAGCTAATATTCTATGGGCTTAATTTACATCATTTGACATCTGCTGCCTATAGTGTTGTGTGGCATTGCTCTACCAAAGGGTGCACCAGAATGGAGGGAAAAGGAGTGATGGAAGGGGAAGAACATAAATGTGAAAACTGGCAGCAATATGAAATGCTAATATTATTTTCAGGAAATAGGAAAGGAAGAATACTTCAGCTAAAGAATATGTCACACAGAATATTTTTGCAAAAAAAATTGAACTAAGACAACTTGGAAAGTAAAGTTTGAACTTAAATAGGGGGATCTATGGAGGAATAGAAGACAGTGAAAAACTTTGGAGATTAAGTATTATTGATCTATTTGAAGGCGTTTTTATAATCAAACTTTAACTATTTTCTGTTTTCAGCTTTTTAGCCCTCTTAGATTGAATGAACTAAAATGGTATCTTACATTCATTTATTGGCTTCTTGGGCTGTAAGCATCTCTCCTATTGCTGTTAGTGGATTACTCTGTTTCTCTGTAAAGGCTCCTGTGTGGTCTGAAGGCTGCACTCACAGGGTGAACTTTCTTTCTCCAGCTGAAGGGAGCTTGCTGTCAGTTCAGACTTTCAAAATATTGTTCTCTGTAATTTATTTCTTTTTTTTTTACATTTAATTTTCAAATCCTTACTTTTCTTCCATTTTTTTCATAATTATTCTTCTCCTTGAAGTATATTGCACAGGCTGGGTTACAAAGTTGGAAATGAAAGTTGCCCAACAGTTTTTCTCAAAGTTTTGTAAAATGGATGAATACATGGGCTGAGAACTTATTTATAAGCTATTACTCAGACTGAATTTTTCTTTTGGCTAGTTAATATTCCCTTAGGGTTTGGTCTTGTTCCCATTGCTATCAATGGAAAATCTCCCATTAAGTTAAAATGGTGAAGAATTAGGTCTTTAAAAATTGTATTGAAACATGACATGGTTACAAATGCTAGTAATGTTTCCAAGAGTGATCTTGCAACAGCCCTAAGAATGCAGGGCTGATCTACACCGACATGTGCTTTCTGAAAAAGGGCAATGCACTGAAATGTTGCAAAATCCTTCCCCATTCCCCATCCCCCTGCAAGTTAAGAGAAGTGTCAAGTGCTTCTCAGGAAACTTGTCCATTCAGGATTGGATAGCCATCCATGGAGCATATGTGTTTGGTTACATTCCAGCACATGCTCAGGAGCTTTCTATAGATACCTTGAATGCTGGGGTCTGGGTGCTCATGGCCATCCCTGGGCTGAGATGCAACCGTTGGCAATAACCTGGCCTCAGACTGGAACACAACCCAAGCGTACACCAGGGAGCCCACACCAGCAAAGAGGGGGCTGTCGTGCCATCCAGGTGGTACGGTGAAGGAGGCAGGACTCCAGAGCACAACAGACTCATAGTTTAGACACAGACATATAACAGCAAAGTAAAGCAGTGCTTTAGCTTCTCTTTTTGTCTAATGCGCCCTGCCTGCTAGCAGTTCTGGGCACTTTTGAAGCTTCTAGTCGTTTTTGATTTACCTTTACTACTTAGAAAGTTTACGATTTTGGAAGCTTTATTTATTACTCTTGCATATCAAAGTGCTTCATAAACAGGAAGAGCCTGATTCATCGTTATTCACACATGAAAGTTTGGCACAAAAAGGGACAGTGCAACTAGAACTTAGTTGTCAAATGTGTGTGTGTGACGGTATCATAGGAAAATATCACTGTGCTGCTTTGCTGGTTATCATTCAAGGATATAGGAAAATATCCTACAGCTTCCTGGGATCACAGAATAAACCACAGTAAGAGCCAATAAACAGCTGAAGAATTTTTATTTCCTGTGACTGACAGTCCTTTACAAATTAATATCTTAGCCAAATGTTCAGCTAACATCAATCATTATAGCTTCCCAGGAGCAAATTTACACCACCTTACAGTAGATGAAGATAGCTGTAGGTAAAAAGTGCAGCCACATCAGGCTGGTCAAAACGTAAGAAATTGTTTTCTGCAAAAAAAATAGCTTCTTGGCCAACAAGCATTGTTGTCAAGAAAATAATTTCCAAAACCCTTCTTTTTGAATTTAAATTAGTTCTATAGTATTTTTTAACAACTTTCTTTTGCTTTCTTCATAATGCAATGGTCTGTGGCCTTGGGGTTCTTGTGCTCTACTGTCTTTTTTCCCCAAAACTGAAAACCCTGACACATTGGGTAAGAGCTCATTAAATAGAGAAATTTAACTTCTATGAGACATTCTTGTGACATTCGTCACTTCTAAAAACATGTCAGAGGCTATGTAGAGCAAAAACTGTAAACCTCTCTAATCCCTTCTGCTTAAGACTCCTGTGGGTCTGACAGAGTCAGGATTTTTTGTACAGATGTGCATAGAGCAGAGCGCCAGGGAAGAGAGAAGGAGGAGCTCTGAGTGAACAGCAGATCTGTTGCTTCCCACACCCAGCCCAAATAGGAAGTTCTTTGGTCCATCCTGAAGAACCTCGAAGTTGAAAAAACATATAATTAACATTATGACATGAAACTCCATTGGGAAGACTATCTCAAATCATAAGCAATGTTAACTACATTGTGAGTGTTTTTGTCATCAGATATTATAATTTTGAAGGACAGAAATACACAAATACTAATGTATTTTAGCTGTGTCCTAACATTCAATTGACCAAATATGTTGTGTTTTTACTGCTATGGACTAAAAGTGCCACGAATTAATATTTTAGCTTCCAGTTTAAAAAAGGAGCACTTATGACTTGCTGACTCCACTGTATTTATGCTCTTGGTTAAAGCTGAAGCTAAGCACATGCTTCAATGCTCTGATGAATTAGTAATATTTTTTTTAAATAAATAAATAATTGTTTTAGCAAAATTAACAGTTTCTACCTATCCATTCATAGCCAAATATATTTGCAGCAAATATAAATCTAATGTGGCATTTTGAGTATAGCACTTAAATTAAAAGTTTGTGGCTGATAATCATTGCCCACATTACTACTACTAGATATTAGTTTAATTTTCTACAATTTCAGGAAGGTGTCAACCCAACAGTATTATGGTCTCCAATCATCCTAATATGTATGGCCACCAAATTTTCAGTGGACTAGTTTTTGGGGTTTTTTGCCCCAGTGTGAGTTAATTGTACTTATTTGCTTCAAAATATTAATGTTAACTTTCTTTGCCAGTTAATTTGAGGGTAGAAAATATAACTTGAGCTCAGTCCCCCTTATTTGATAATTTAATACTGATATTATTTATGTTATTAGTTTTACTGGTAAATCAAGGAGCAAGTTGCCGGAATCCAGCTGTGACCCCAGGGCAGGAACTTTCTGCCGGCTGTCACCTTCTGACAGTTCGGGCTGTTAATTACCTCCAACAGTTGGAGCACAAGCACCTCTCTGTCTGCCAGCTGGCAGCCTCCGCCTCACACTGGCAGCCTGAGAAGATTTAAAACCTGTAACAAAAGGCTGCTATGTAAACAGTTTATTGTATAATACACAATGGCAGTAGTAGACCCACATTGGGAATCAAAGGTAGTTTCTGCGCTCATGAGCAGTTAAGCCTGGAAATGATGCAAGCCCCCGCTTGCCTCTTTCCGTCAGCGGAAAAAACCTGAAGTCCAAAGAGAAACAGTATGAGCTAAGGCTTCTCAGGCTCTGAATACTGGGATCTAAGTGTCTGAATTGTTGCAGAACTATTGAACTATACCAATTACTTTAACATGTGAAAAAAAATGCAGCAAGACTTTAATTGCCTGGTGACACGCCAGTCACCAGCCAAGAGGAACTGCGAAAATCATCTTTGAGGTTTTCTTCTCAGAAAACAAATGCAGACTTCGCGAGCACATTATCAGGTCCCTATGAGTCCTTAAACTGGCACAAATGTCCCCTGGAGCTTGAGTCGACATATATCAAGGAAAGAGCTCATGATTACACTTCTGAGGGCGCAGTGTTGCCGTGCTGTACGTAAAACTTGTGGACTGTTTGAAAGATGTAAGAAGCAGGTTCCTCACTCCAAATTCATGAAAGGATTTCGATATAGCCAATATGTGCAGCTAAACCAGTGCCAGAGCCAGGCAATGGGAAGTGCCCAAGAAGTGGCTTGCATTTCAGCTTCTGGAAGAAGTTCTTTCATGTCTTGACTTGCCAATCATTTAAGTTTAGAAAACTGAACCACCCTAAGCAAGGGTCAAAGAAGGTACCCAAACCCTTTTCTTAGCTTCAGCTGAGTGGTTAGAGCATTTGCCGAGAGGCAGAGCTAGATTGCCATCCATCCCAAGCCTGGGAAGGTTCAAGCCCCTATCTCTCTTTTGCCTGGAGAGCAGCCTGATAATTTCCACGCAGGCTTGGGCCACTGGAGACCTAGAACTGCAAAACTGATGAAATCAAGCAGAGCAAGAAGGAGCATAACTGTGGACCAGGAAGAGACAGTCTTCCCTGAAAGAGAGGTGTTCTGGATCGCATCCCTGTTCTCTGTAATGCTCAAGCGTTTTATGTGCTGGCTGCTTGGTGCAAAAAGCCCAGTGTTTCTGTAACAGGAACTTGTGGAGTTTCACAGTTCTGAGATAACAACAAACCCACGAGTTATCTCACAATTTCCAATTGTGTGTATATAAATTTGAATTGAATACATATAGGTAAGGAATATTCCCTACTATTAGGTTTGCATACCCAATTTAAGAGTGTTCAGACATCTGCTATCTCTCTATCATACTTAGGTAAAGGATATTAATACTGGTGGTAAGCCAGATCTTCCTGGGGCCTTTAAATGGTATCATTAGAACAGCTGAAATCATTCTTTAACTGTAAAAAAGCAAGTGGAACAATAAACTTTGCATTTCAGGATAGGAAATATGTGAAAAAGAGATTTGTAACAAAATTATTGCTGAGGAAATATTTTTGAGTGATCATTATAGAACATCCTTTCTCTGTCTCTGTCTTACTAGGTTTTTATTTAGAGTCAAAATAATCCATTCATACCTCGGTATAAATATTATTTCTTACATGGAAATTAAATTTCACATCAGTGGTACATTTTCCATAGATGTCACAATATTGTTTATTAAATTTATTCTAAGAAATATTACAGTTTATGTCCTTTGAAATGACTCCTAGAGACAACTAACAACTCTTGGCTTAGAGAAAAAAGTTACTATTGAACTAGTGAGTCCTAGGGATTTCTACAGTAGAAGTGTGCCTGAGTTCCCTCATGTAGATACAGTTCCCAGTATTTTCAAGTATTTCGGCTAGCTCATCTTTTAGACAGGCTTCAGTACAGAGTTTGCTTTTGAACATATATCAGGTCAGGAGTGGAAACAGCTCTACCTCCTCCATCCCTTGCAGACATTGGAACCAGAATAAAGCTGTTTGGGAAAAGAGGAGGCTGAGCTATCAGCTTTGCAAAAATTAACAGTAGCAGCCCAAGTACCACCCGCCTGGTCTGCTGCCTTCTACAAGGGTCTAAACCTCCCAGGCCAGAGATGTCCATGTTATTTTTAAAAAGGACAAATCTGGGAGTGGCTTTTATATCACTACAGAGCATGCGATTTCACTCCTATACTTCCAGTGTGTGTATTTCTGACAGCCATTTCAAAGCTACAAGCTTAATGAGGCTTACTCTCACAATATCAGTTTAGACCAAATGGATCCTGAGGTAGGATGTACCAAATTGTGGGTTTGGCTACGATGGAGCTTCCCTGTATTTACACCAGTACACACAGGAGCAAGTTTGGTCCAGTTACCTCAGTACATAACACTGGAAGGATTTCTAAAATGTATACGTATTCTGAAGTTTGAAATTTAATGTATAAGAAAGACAAAACTAACTTTAAATCAGTGTTTTACATGATTTATCTGTATGAATCATTGTTTATACATTCTTTGTACATTACTGTTGGAGGATGCTTTGCAAATGATGCCCAGAAATGCAACCAATTGCCAATACAAAGAATGCCTTCCCCACTAGCTGACCTAAAGCAATGTCCATTTTTCCACATTCTCCTCTCTGAAGTTGTGGCAAACCTTTTGACAGTTCCCATTCCTGCCAACAATTCCCCTCTCTTGCAGTTAACTGCTTCACTGCTGGCCCAGCAGCCACATCTGCCCCGGGTTGCTGTATCACACGAATGCTCCCTTGAAGCTGGGGAAATGTCAGCAAGACATACCTGGTATCTATCACCAGCAGTCAAGCTATCAGATAACTGACTGGAGTAAAGCCATTTTAAAGTAATTTTACAAAATTCTCTATGGTTTTCACAGATCAGAAGCACCCTGATTGTATTGCATTCTTTTTTTCGTTTGAATAAACTTTTATTTTATTTAGCAGTTAAAATAGCTAATACAGAAATGCTTCAGCATGGTTGTTTTTAATCTATTTTAATATATTATTTAACATATTTGCTAGAAAGGATATTTTTTAGCAAATCTAATGTTTTCTAGCCATTTTATTTGTGATAATCATTAAAATACGATTTCTTTTGCTTGAAGATTTTTGTATTCCCCTCTCCTTTCTAAAATATGTTTAATTTGATTTCTGCTAGAATGTTTCTACTAGAAAATCTTTATGGTCACTTAGGCTGTTTCATTATTTCATTGGCAAAAATCATAGTATTTTATTAATTAAATTTTTCTTTTTTTCCCTTTGTCCTAAAATAACCAGATATCACAGTCTATTTCACAGATAAATGCTGGGTTTTTAAGATGCTCTGATATTTGAGTTCTTCCAAATTGCTTAAAATTTCAAGTTTCACAGTTTCATTCACTTAATTTATTTTTTGTTTGAGGGTTGTTTAATGATGTCAACCCCCCCATCTCCATCCACGATGCAAGTGGCCTGGCCCCCCCTAACTCAATTGCTTTGCTGAAGTTCATCACGATGTTGCTAACGATGCAGAACTGTGAGCGCAGGGAGCACGTGTGTTCCTTGGCACTCGCTGTCTGAAGCCCATCATGACCTGTTGAGTGGCAGCCCTGAAACGTGAGTGAGCCTGGTGGCCTGATGGTCCTGTCTTATCAAGACATAAAATTCTGCTCTTGAGATTGGAGGAGATGTGGCCTGCGGGGGAGGGATAATTTAATTTCCCTTCTTTTTCTGATTTCCAGCACCATAGAACAGAGGGAAGCAAAGGAGAGAGAGGTTCAGGAGGAAGAGGCATTGCTCAGGCTTTCTTTGATCTGCTCCAGGTGAAGCTTTTCTGACCCAGGCAGAGCAGATCAAAGAAAGAAGCCAGAATACAGAGCACTCGAGTATTTCATGACTGTAGAAAATACTGCCACAAAAATGCCCCTTTTTTATTTTGAAAATGTGCTCACCTTACATATAACTTGTTGTGGCACTTATTACTAAAACCAGATGATCACAAACTATTGATTATTTTATATACTTCCGTCAGGAAGGCATTAGCTATATAGTGTCTCAGAGAGATACAAAATCCTGTGACTGGTACATGTAGAGCACAACAAAACCAGCAGAAACAACTGATAATAAATTGCACATCTATTTTATTTCTAAAAAACCCTTTGCTTAATGAGATTCTAATTTCAGATCTTCAGTAATGCAGTGATTAGTAGAAAACTTCCTATGGCAAATCTTAACGTACTAATTCACTTGGAGAGGGCAAACAAGATGATGTATTACCTTCTTCTTCGATTGGCAGTACTGAGTAGCCTTTAAAAAGTAGAGCAGAGTAACAGAGTAAAAAGTAACAGAAAGTAGAGTAAGGTCTAAATCCCGGTTGCAGCATATATGTTGTACTAAGCAGTGTGCTGCATGCTTTATAGCCATAATTAGATAGCTTTCTGCCCCAAAGGGGCCTCTAGCAAGGGCTTATCCTTGTAATTACCTTCCCACGCCATGAGCAGTCCCCACTGATCTCCACCAACTCTTCGTGGACTGTGTTGGGATTTCTCACAGCGCTTGCACGTTGCAAGTGGGACGGGCCTTTGGCACAAGCCACAGGAACAACCCCTTGCTGAAAAGTCACAGTAGCCTTGCTTATGTGGTCTGCAGGTTATTTTTTTCATGCCTGGAGCTAATGGGCAATACCAGCAAGCAGGACTGAGCGCCGGTTCCCCTCAGAGTCAGAGAGAAGGGTGCCATCTACTGAGGCACTCACATCCCATCCTGCAACACACCGGCTTTTCTGGAAAACCTCTCAGCTCTCTGTCGGGCTGGAAAGCTCGTAAGACCAACGTAAATCCATGAATTTGATGAAACTCATTAAAAGGAGCATTTCAGGAAGAGCTGTGTTTATTCAAATTAGTATGTTACTCCATTTGCTCTGTGCTAAGTCAGAGTGAGCAGCTTTGTGATGAACGGGGGTCTGATGCAAAAGGTCGTTTTGACACATATGCTTTAAAATAACAAGATTCATTATAAACCCCTGCCATTTACACTGTTACAGGATGGGATTAATTGAATAGTTATCGCATCTTCACTTTGGCTGTTAACCCTGAATTTACTCTGTGTATTTTTATGGAATCTGGAGTTTCTATGAAGCCTTTCTTAAATTCCACTTCATGCTGATGGTTATACAGTGAATTATCATTTTCTGCCATGTGTGGAACCTCAAACCCATTATCCTGAAAATAGATTACAGAACTATTTCTGCTAATACTTTTATCTGATACGACAAAATCCATCACTGTGACATTTTTTATAGTGAGGGTCACAAACCAACAGCCTATTTTCCTCTTGCAAGAACATTTTTGAAAGGTGTCTTCGAGTCCTTTGGTTGGTATGTTTGCTTCAAAAGCCAGATCTGTAATTTGCAGAACAGACTAATTTCATTATCTATTGGTATTTGTCTTCTTTAATGAGAAAAGGGCACTAAAGACACTGGAAAGACAGAGCAAATAACTTTATATGTGACTGTGAGTAAATCACAGGCTGTGTGTAAGCCCAACACATGCTTTCTGTTCATAATCCACAGGGGAGTGTACTAATCATGCGTTTTTAACTGCAGTACTCTATGTATCCAAACATTTGACCAGGTAAAATTATTGGAGATGTCAGGGAAAAAGATATATTTGCTGTTCTTACTTTCACCTCATCTTAGAACATAAAACCCTGTAAATAAAAGCTAATCTTGGCAAATCATGCAGAAAAAGTCAAAATCAAGTTGTCAAAGTAATAAACAGTCCGATACAGCTGACAGGTTTCTTTGTTACAAAATAATATACACATGTCAGCTGTAAAAAAGATAGGCTGAGACCTAAATGCACTGTTTTTTAAACAACAAGTATGAAAAGTTCTCGTTCTCAGGATCCTATACAACTGAGCTATGATAAAGTTCAAAAGAAATTTTTGATGTTTTTTTTCCTAAACATTTTTCATCAGTTTACCCTGATCTAGCAATTTACTGCATTCTGATAGATAGCAAAAGCAGAAGGGCGCATTGGCCAATACCTGTACTGGCTTTGGGGGATTTTTTTTTTTCTTTTATCAGTAAATGACAACCGTGATTGGAAATGGTTCAAGCTTATGCTGTTTGTGTCTTTGTCATTCTTACCACCAGTTCATGAAATAAATGTAGATTTTCAAATGCAGATGTAAATGCCAGGCTGTGTTCGGCATCGAGAAGTATTTGTGGCAGATCAAATTGTTCTCTGATGTTTTTGGACAGATTTTACAATCAACAGGTTAAGTTAACAGGAGTTGTGAATTATATCTGAATGATATTTATAAACAAGAGTCAAATTTATGCATGCAGGAGGATATTGAGAATTTGAATAACACAGTCAATGTGTCTGCTGTTAACACCGTCTTCCTCCTCCCGTTTACTACTCACTGGTAGGACTCTTTTTTCAAGATATATAAGTTTCTAACCAGATATGTGCGGATCGATTTAAGCTTCCAAATAAAAAGGACCGCTGCCGTTGTTATTCCAGAGGTCACCCACTGACTGGTAAAGTACTTTTTTTTCGGATCTTCCAAGTGTATTGCCACTTCTTTAATACAGCTAAACAGTGTTCAAAATATTTAAAGCCAAGTTCATGTTTCTGAATAAGTGCCTGGAGAATACCAAATTAATTTAGCAGCAGTATGTCTTAAGTGTTTCTTGGTGTTTGATATCATCATCTATGATTTTGTAATAGGTGACTGAATACTCTTTTCTGAAAGACCATCGAAGAAATAAGAGTTGAGCATGTGTGATGTTAAAAACTTTAAGTGGATTCTTTTTCTTTTCCGTGTTGATTTATGTATTTTTGTAGTTTATAGGGTTTCTGACCTCCCTGAGGCCCTGTTGTGACTGTCACTGAACAGAAATGCAATAAAAGACAGTACTTATTCAATACTCCTTGCAATGGTTTGTTGGTTGTTTTTTTTTTAATGCTGCCTGCACCAAAATTGAAGAGTCATCACAGATTTAATGCAGTCTGTCTGGACTACCTCTACAGAAAGATGTCAAGATGCCATAGTCTGGCCATTACCAAAGGATATTTTTAATAAATTGCTTTAAAGTTGTCGATAAGCAGAAAATAATCAAGAAAAGATTGTTCTCACATTTCTAGTTAAACGTGAACAATATGCGTGTGAACTCTGTGGCCTATTGCATGCATGGAGGGCTATGAATCATGAACTCCAGTATTATAACTCCAGCTTTTATGTTCAGTCGTTGTTTGGCTTTGGGCACATAATTGAGGCACGCCATACTTTACTTTTTGTATATTTAAGAAAAGGGAGAGATCGCAACAGCGTACTTACCCACCTCCCCTTTTAAGGGATGATCAGTTAATGCTGCTACAACACTTTGAAGATAGGCTTTCCAGAACTTAAATATGATTAGGCATTTATACAGATAATAAAACATCCATACTTACCTAGGATAAGATAGGAGGGATTTAAAATACTCAAGCTTCCTGGCATAACTAACTGCTTGTGATTAGGAATAAAACCTTCCCCACAGGCAGGTTATTACTCAGGGTATTACTTTTGGTGGTTATGGAGTAGCTTACATGTTTCTTTGAAGCATCACACGCTGTTGGCTGGAGCAGGATACTAGGTTAAACAAACTGCTTGCCTCAATGAGAATGGCAGGTCTTAGTCTTCTGTGTTTCTAGATCCTCCTTGGCTGGTGGAGATGAACCCTTTTGCTTCTATGTGCCTCAGTAAGATGCACAATGTACCTGGATATGGCTACACCATATAGCTAGGACATGTCCCACCTTGTCAAGCCCATTGGTATTTTAGTTTTTCACATTTGTTATATGAAATTTCAAGGCTTGTGGTTCTGATTTGGTGTGGTGGACATAATTCAAATAAGAAGAGTCTTACTAACTAAAAACTTGTAAAGCAACCCAGGTCCCTTTGACTGAACTAGAGAGTAATTGAAGGAGCAGTTGTGGTGACAGATTTGGGGTTGGGTCGTCTCTACCGACAGAACCAGAACAGCACACCTGAGTATCCTGCTGGTATACCCCAACTCTCCTCTAGCCATTGCCTACCCTTTTCAGGGTGTGCATTAAACCCCAGCAGGTTGGCAGAGAAGACCTCTTGCCACCTTCTGTCACTGACTGCAATGTCATTTGCCATCAAGGTGCTGGACTAGGCAATGCAGAATCTGTTTGAAAGTGGTTTGCTAAGACTTACCGAAAGAATAAAATTGCTGCCAGAATAAAGTCCTTTGCTGGACTATTTTGAACAAAAGTAAAAATAAAGCAATAGATATAGGCTTACTACAAACAAATAAGAACATTCCTCCTTGAGAAAATGCTGTTTGCAGCTTTGGCCTTGTATTTTTAAATACACACTACTACATCAAGTTTATGTGTGGTAAATGCATGTGTGTTTGTGTAATACCTAGCTTAAATTCAGGCCTGATTATTTTTTTAAACTTGCTTATCAGACTGCATGTCTCATTTAATTTTTATTCCGTTCATAGCTTCTGTTTTACTGCCTTACTATATTTTTGAAGTTCACTGGATATTTCTCTCTCTTCACCCTTTTTTTTCCCCTTTTGTTATATACTTTTTATATATAAATATATATGTACACAGAGATAGGGCAAAATAATTGCTCATGAGAAATCTTGAAACCCTTTTCCTTCCCTAAACAGCAACAAGAGTTTTACATTTATAAATAGGGAGCCGGGGGCTGGGAGGCAGAACGCTAACACACGACAGCAGATAAATTTTTCAGTTCTTTTATCTAGTAAACATCCTAATGATCAACATCAAAGGCTGAAGAAAGAAGCCGTTCTTCTCTTTTGTGCCAGATTGAGAAAAAGTGGTCTCTTTTACATCTCATATGGGAGATATGAGGAGCCTTTGAATGGATCATTGCTTTTTATGAGTAGTAATGAGGTGAGAAGTATTCTAGTGTGTGGCACAGGCCTTCATTAAAAGCGTGAAACAGAATGGCTTATGGTTAAAAGGAGTAATTTGTTCTAACATACTTGCTAAATTGTGCTGTAACCATGCCAGGTCACTGGACTACATTTTCCATAGGATTCCGGAATGCATTTGTGTGTAATTATTCTGCTGTATGAAGTTCAGGGATTTTTCCAATGGCTTGTGCTAACTAGTTGACAACACTCATTCCTTTACTGGAAACGTCTCTAAATGCTATATTTTAAGAGGTGTGGAAGAGCCCAGATTCTGCTGCTCAAGCCTATATTTCCTCAAAAGAATAAGAACCAGCAAAACAACATAAAATAAGTGTAACTGATCTGAAGGTCTTACTAACACGATGAAAAAAGCAGGAAAACCATCCCCACAGTCTCTGCCCTCCGTCTGCCAGGATTTTATCAGAGAGGTCCACGCAAACCAAAGGCAACTAAGCTGCTACGTACTGCTGTCTCTTACGGTAGCATGTTTGAGCAGCCTGGCTCCCTAAAGCACTGCTCAGCCACTCCTCACATCACAGCTGACGGCAAGCAGCGATGGTCGTCACTTTGGAAAACCAGCCGCTTGTATTCTGGTGCTGCTGGGAAACATGATAATAATTACGCAGCAGCACAGATAACACAATGCGCAAATGCATTTCCAAGTTCTCATTCCTGTCGTGCTTGGAGAGAGGAAACTTAAATTATATGCGCAGTACAACTTTCTGCCTGGGCAATTTTTTTTCAGAGGACAGAAAGCAGTATGGTCTCTAGGAACCACACTTCTTGATATGCGAAGGACTGGAATAAATTACACTGGCAAAGGAATAGTTTTTCCAGTGCAGGTTATACACACAATAGGAGTCCTTTTGTCAGCAAAACAGAGCATCCAGATCTGACCTTTTGGCATTAAAACCATGCAATCTGCTGAGGATTATGTGTCCAGTCGGCGGCAGAATAAGGAAGAGAATGCAGACTGCAGCCTTCCCCTGCTCCAGCCACCACATTGCACCACCACCGCTCTGCTCTCTAAACATTTCTCTGTTCCCAGCACTGACAGAGAAACTGCCTTCAATCCTTGGCGTGCGAAAAAGAAATGGCAGGTCTGAGTTTTAAACTTGATCCAATGTAGGAGTAACAGCTGATCAGGGGATTTTGTATGAAGTTTCTTTAAAAGGAAGTGTTAATTCATCTAAATAAAAACTGCATAAATCATCAGCTTCAATTTATGTCTTTTTAAAACTGAAAAAAAAAGTGAGGGAAATTCAAAATAGACAGTATGTCTTCTTTTTCTTTTTAATTTTTCCTCATTTTAGGACAAATAGCAATATCTAAAAAGAATAAAAATCTTACCAAAATATTTCAATTAACTCAAGCCAAGCTTTCGTTTGGAATGCACATTGATGAAAATTTATGAGATTTCAACTTTTTGCCCTGAGTCAGAGCAGGAAAATGTTTGAAATCTCAAAACCATCTCATTCCTACCTTTGAACTAAGGGAAGGGACGGGACTCTGTGTGTGTATGTGTGTGTGTGCACACGTGTGTGTTTGGCAGCAATTAAAATATGAGAGCTGTGCTTAGAGCCATGTGCTTCCTCAGAAACTGATAAAAGTTGCATGTGTATAACTGATGGAGAATTTGTCCCATAATGTTAAGACTGCTGAGTTAAGTACATTTGTTTCTTTAAATCAGCTTACTATTTCTGTGCAAATCAGGATGTGCTACTCCACTTTAGCCTATATAGATGAATGACAAAACTGAGACAGAATTTTGTGAAGAACACATGAAATCCAGTCTTATTACCATTTGTCTTCTGAGCATCAGTCACTTAGATACCTGAGAAACAGATGAATTAATTTGTCCATATATTTTCCAGCCATGTTGTGAAATATAGGACTCCAATGTTTTACGTTCATCAGTAAGTGCTGGGGTCATTCCTCATAATCATATTCACAAAGTTTTGTTTTAAAATGTTAGTGACAATGATTTAAATAATTTGTTTCAATAATGTGAAAAAAAAAAAAATAAAGCAGAGGAGTACTGTCTGCTTTAGTTAAATGGCCACTCCCCCACAAGTATAAGCATATATATGTGTATGTATGTATGTAAGTATAGTGTATATATATTATTATATATGTGTGTATCTATATTACTATCTAATGAATATACATTACACTGTTTGAACAGGTAACAAAATACAGTGTTAGATTTTCCTATATGTTACATTTTTTCCCCTAGTTTTTCAGGCAGTGAGGCTAAGTGACAGGACAATGATTGGGTAGTATGTCAGTAGACATCTGGATATCGTGAGAGTCCAACCAGCGACTATATTTGCTCCCTGCATGCAAATGAGGAAACTCATCTGGGTTCTTACAACAACGGGGTGGACTCAGGTTGTTGTGAAGGTTTCAAAGGATGCCTCTGACAAATGTCAGCTACTTGCTTACTGGGAAGATGTGAATACCCTGGCATGGAAAGATCTTCACGGGATGAATAACAAGATAAATATGCCTTCAAGCCAGATTGACCAGAATGCTTATATCCATACACTCTGAAGTTATGATATTAATAGAAATTGTCAGTTGTTGTGTGTTATGAATTGCAGTTTTTTTAACATACATTTTGGCACTGATGCCTTCTCTATGGTTTTAAATAGTGTTTGAAATGAGACTTCTATTTTTTATTGATGTCTCGGAATTTAGGTCTGCAAAGCCAGGTTTAGCCATAGAGTTTGTGCTGCAACTACAATTAAAATGTATTTTAAACCAAAACTGACTTGAATATAATGTTACTAGGCCGCCAGCATTGCCTGACCTCCCCCTTCCTCCCACTTCAGTGGCAGCCTGGCTTTGAAACCATTTGTTTGAAATAGTTTATTCTGTGCATAATTGCTTACTTGATAATGACTTAAGAGGGGGAAAAAATAAAGATGAGCAAAATGATATCACTTGAGGGTATTTGGGAAACAAGAAAATGCAATACTCCATAGATACAGCTACCAGAAGGCAGAATCCTGACCACAATTTGGAGCTCTAGAGCTGAGCTTACCCATGGAAGATATGAATATCTAGAACATGTTGGTCCCAATCCTGCCCTGATCTTCCAGACACCATGCCAATATATTTTTTTTACATAGAAATGAACGGTTTTAAGTTTTCAAAGGACTCTCAGATTCTGATAAAAGAACTGTAAATGCTGCTATTAATGCCTTCTTTATTAGCACTTATTAAAAAAGCAGGAATACAAGCATTGTAAAGAGAGTGAGTCTTGCCCCGTGCCTCAGTGTTTCTTTACAGTGTGTGTACAGTTCTCAGCAGATTTCTATGCCTGAGTTTCACAGTTCAAATGACTTGATGGTATACAGAACCCTTATTAACAGACAGAATCTGAAAGGGATAGGGTTGTATACATATAGCTTTGTCCAATAATGTTGTAAATTACTCCAAACATCTCTTGATTAATCTTGAGCCAAATTACCTTCAGTCATTTGTCCACATTTCTTGCTTCATGGGACCTAGCAGTCATGATAAAAAAAGCAGTATCAGCAGGGAAGCAAATTTACAGTGAGTCTAGTCCCCATGCTGATTTTAGGAAGCTGTGTCAAGGTCCCATTATCCCTATCTATTTGTAAAGCATCACACAGAAGAGGAGCATATATGTCCACTATGTTTTTCTCAGACAGTTCCATTACAACCAAAATCCAGCTGCTTTCTTCCTGTTACAAGAGTCTTGCACATGACCCAGAATCAACCTAGCATTCAGGAGGAAAGGCAGGGATACTCGTCCTCTTCATTCCTCTAATTTTGCACAGGACCAGAATTCTAATATATGTTATTTTTTGCCCAGTACAAGTTTCTCAAGAAAACAGTTGCATTCTTCAAGGTGACTGATCACATACTTCTGCTGTAAGTTTTATTTATTTGCCTTCTTCCCATGTGTCTTGCCTTCAGACACAGGACTTCAGTTGGCAGGCCAAGTTCCATTCAGGCTTTCCAGGGCTCCTTTTTGGGTTTTGGTCTCCAATGCTACACCATGACTCCTGCAGGGACCCTCAGCCCTGCTTCGCATTAATGTCCATGCATTGCCAGAATTTTGATTTACTTGCCCAAATTTCCTTGCCCTCTGAAAGGCTTGAGTATGTGCTGAGAAGTCCAGTCTGCCAGTGTAACTCTTTGCAGATATAACCAATTTTGGATGAGAAGTTTAATTTCTTGCCCTCATCCTCCATGTGGGTGTAGGGAGCAGATGTCATCCAAGTTAAGAGCCATGTGGGTATGGAGTTATATGCACTCCAGCGATCCCCTGCTGCTGGGTGTTGCACATTTATGAGCTTTAACGACCTGCCGAGACAGCAGGGGAAAGGATAAGGGGACCAGAGTAAGAATTAGCACGTTAGTGGTTTCAACCATAAATAGGTTATCTCTATCCTGGTACTAAACTTTCCTTTTTGGAACTTATAAAAGCTTGCTTGGCATGAAGAAATTCCTTTTGACACTTCTGGAAAAGCTGAAAGTCTATCCTGTGGAATAGGATGTCTCTCTCTTAAATTTAGGATTAAACCTAAGCCTGTTGCTGAGCTCTCAGAGGTGCCAGAGGCTGGAGCTGGGTAGGCAACGGACCAGACCGCAGCAATCTCCCCGTCTAACCTGTCCAAGAGACCTCAGTTGACTGAATGGAAGCTGCAGGTTGGGACATCTCCCTCAGTTTTCTGTGCTTAAAGATACATCTAAAGCAAGCAAACCCGGGTGGCTTTGCATGTGGGCAGTGCTGAAATTTCACCAGCGTGTTATTCCTCTAATTAGAATCCCCAAAGTGTGCAGTAAGCAAAATAAGTCATGGCGCTAACTAAAAGTGTGAAATGGAAATGTAGCTGCAAGAAATGAAAATAATTCCAAAAGGAATAATTTTCCAAAACTATTGTTGAGTTAACAAACACAAGAAAAATGTGACAGTCAGTGAAAGGGAAAATTACTGTTGGTTTGTTTGGGTTTTTTTGAGGTCTTCTGTAACATTTTGTAGCACTGCACTGATCTGACATAGAGCGTAGCCATATACACAGTTGCGTTGGCACAGCTGAGCTGGCAACAAATTGGAGCTGGGGTTGAGACAGTAAGTAGATGAAACCAGGAAAGGTTTAGCTTCCTGTCCCAGGTTTATGCTCGTTTCAAAACACCAAAGCAAAGGAAGATTTCTTGGTAGGGACAGTTGGACTGACTGTGCCCTATGGCAGGGGGGGACAGCGGGGATACAGTGTGGAACATTGAAATATATGAAGTACTATATAACATTCTGACCTACTGAAAGTGAAATACATGGGCCACTGCTTAAATTGCCATTTCCCATAAAGGCTGCACTGTTCTAATGTGTTTGCTACCATTTTTCTTTTAAAATGCCTAGAGGAAATTCATTTTTATTAAAATGACAGTTAAGCCTGGCCCTCCATCCTTAAGCTCCTACTTGTGCCTTAGAGATCCAGCACATATGGTACAGTATGTTACAACCAGCTGCTAATTGGGCTCCCTGCAAACATGGCTATTAAGGTCAACGGAATCAAACGAGGACAGCTCGAGCCTTAAATCCAAGGGATATGTGCCCTTCTGCTGATTGCATGCAGCTCCCTTTGCTACTGGTGAGAGTAAAATGGACTTATCCAGAAAGAATAGGTTCCTAGCCAGCTTTGTTATTATTCATAACACTTCTAATACTATTATCCACTTATAAGTGCATTTGGAGCTATACATCAGAAAGTGCGAGGCCGATTCCTCAGATACTTTGAAAAAATATATATATATATATATATATATATATATTGGATTATATAACATATAACATACTAAATTAGTCCTTAAGTCTCTGTCTTGGACTTCTTTTCAGCATATTCAGATAAAAATGAAGCATAAAATTAGAAAACTAAAAATGACAATATTTTAGAATGTATTAGAAATCCTAGTCCTTCTGTATTGTGGGAATGTATTTCAAACAGTCCTGTGTTAATCTTGCTGATGTTGGTATATAGCAACAGTACTACTTTTAGCAAGTTAAGAGGATGTGAGACAAAGCTTAGGAGAATCCAACAGCACTGCCTAATAACAAAAGTTGTTTCATCTAGACGCAATCTTGACAGTGGCCATATAGCATATTTGGTTTTTATACTGTTGCTTTGTGAACATCCTGCCAACAGGGCGTGAACCTCACATACATCTTAAGCTTGACTATCAAAGTCAGCAGAAAATCTCCCTTTGCTCTCAAATGTCTATATTAATAAACTGTGTAAATAAAATATTTGTGGATACCTCACTGGGTCTGAAGTCTTATGGAACTGTTGCTGATTAAGGAGTCTCTTTACTTAGCATTTGTCTTTCACATTTATTTTTCAAAGTATTTCCGTAACAGACCAATGTGACTGAAGTTTCCTGACCCTCTGCCAATCACAATATAACCTTCAAAGGAAAGAGATAACCTCCCACTGAAGTAAGCAACAAAGAAATGTTCTTCAGAAGAAAATCCAGTAAAATTCAAATAGGGAGTGCAAAACTGGAACCATTTTTGAGAGCCAAATACTGAGATTAATTTAACTCTTTAATTGGTTAGCCCCATAACGAAGGGGCTCATTTAAATCAGACTTCCACCTACCCAGCCATGCTGCAGGGAGCAAAAGCAGGGTGAGATAAGACCTTCTGTGGCAGGCACTTTGAAAGGCAGTGAGAAGCAAGGATCTTTCAGCTAGGACTGCTTGATGTTTATCAAATGGGAAGAGCTGAGATAAGAAGGACCTGAATCCTTGTTTGCATTAGAACTGAGTGATCAGTGAGGCTTTGGTCCCTTGAAGTGTTCTGATATACTGATATTTATTTTCATCCCAAATTGTAATGAAATTTGAAACATCATGTTTTGTGGTTGGGGTTTTTTTCTCTGTTTTGAATGAACAATTCCAAATAAATGTGATTTTGAAATAATGGATTGTTTTGCCTGCATTTGCTTATCATGCTACATTGCCTCATGAGCCTGGTAACCCAGATCCCTTGTGCCCGAATTCTTTTCATGGCCAGGTTTTCTGGCTGGATGACATTTCTTTTCAGGCACCGGATATACCGTATCTCGATCAAAGGAATGACTGCAAAGAATAATAGAAAGTGTCGCAGGAAGTGCTATTCCTATGACAGCACCTATGACAATGATACGTCTCCATTTATAACCCTCAGACAACGATGATAACCTCCCCCTGATACAAGCAACTAAACCAGTGTTCTTTGGAAGGAAATTCAATTGACAGAAAATAATTTTATTTTTTTTTCACAATTTACACAAGTTTCACAGAAAGGGTAATTTCCACTGAGCACATTTTTTTACCTATGTGTCTTCTCCCTAGATGAATAGGAAAATGATGCTGTTTAACTGGTGAGAAACTCAGCTCATCTTGAGTGCTATAGTCGACAGTGTTACCAAATCATCACTAGAGGCTTTATCAATTTTCAGCATTCATTTTTACTTTTTTTTTTTGTGAATGGCATTTACATAAACTTCCTAGAAACTCCACCTTTTGGGCTAAGAGTTGAAACTTTTTGTCTTTGCTCCATAGCGGTCAATTCTTTTTGTTGGTATTTTATTTAAATTCTGAAGGGAAACAACTCAGAAGCAGACTGTGGATGGCCCTTGCACAAAGCACAGGCAACAACGTCTTTGCTGCTTTTGAGTAACATCCAGGAGCATGTGTGTTCATTTGGAGTATTTGTCTGCAAATATTGCTCACACCCTCACTGTCTTTGAGTGGAGGAAAATTAATTAGTCATCCCCGTGAAATGCCACAACGACCCATCATTGCTTTAACCAGCACCAGCCTTGATTTACAGACGTGAGACCAAAGAAGAAACTGCTGTCCTTCTTGCCTGGTATTCATTCTAAAGTTCTAAACAAAATGCTGTGTTCCCTCTCGTGAATGAACTGATGTTTTATTTGTGTGGTTCCAGTGCTTGCTGAAGTCTGGAGGAGGAAGGATGGGGAGAGACTGTACCATAATAAGTGATCTTTCAGAAGTTAGCCGACTGTGATCGTAGAATCATTATCATCTGCATAATTATTTTTCTCACTGGAAGTTAGTCACATTTTATTTTGCGCACTAAAAATGCAGATTCATTTACTTCTTTTAACAAACTTCCTCAAAGAATGAATTCACTTAAGTTTACCGGCTTTGTGGTGGGAAGGTTTGTCTCATCCTCTGACAGAAGCTAACAAGGCAGATTTAAGCCGAAGCAACAAATACAGTGTTATGACAAATGTTTAAAATTAAATATTGTCCTTGAATTTTTTCCTCGCCCAGCTTTCGTGAAGGCCACTTCTTAAAGTTCTGTTTTGGTGTTAAAAGCAAGGGAATATGGAAGGAGAAAAGGGGAAGAAATCTCAGCTTGTATCTTTAAAGCTCTGGAATGGTGTAAATTATTACAGTGGTTTCACATTTTCATGGGATCAAGGCACCAACAGTAAGCTCATAAAACAGATACCACTAATTATGCAGAGGAGAAGTCATAAAGTCACTGGTGGAAGCATGTTTTATATTCATGAACACATCATTAAAATTTTAAGACGCACTATCAAATTCTACATTTTAATACTACACCCAACAGCATTAAACCCTCCCAACAAGAAAATCAGATTGTTTAATGATTGTGTTTGTCACACAGGTTTTATATGTCTGCTGTTGAAGCAGATGTGGACTTTTCTGTTGTTGGACAGCTTTTATCACTGGACAATTAAAAATAGTTTTTATCCACACAGTTTATAGAAAAATTAAATACAACAAAAAGAAAAGAAAATTGCCAAAAAGTTAGGAAAGTTTAATTGCAGAAATATTTAAGTTTACCTAATCACATAAAAATCTTTTTATAGCATTGTCAATTTGTTTTTACTTCTCTTGTATTTTCTTTTTTAATTAAAAAGTCATTTTAAAGTAAAAGGATAGTGATTCAGGCACGCTACAACCCAGCATGCAAATGTTAGGTATTTTAAAGGAATCTTTAAATTAAACGTGGCTTTAATGTAGCCATTTAAATTAAGGGAAAATCTAATAGGAGATATTTCAGGCTTGGATGCTTGGCTGAATCTCTTGGAAGACTGAAGAGTGTCCAGAGTGACTTTCATTACCATCATGAAGTGACTGCGGAGACTGTGAAAGTACACGTATGAATTTTAAGGGTCCGAATCCTTCGATATAGAGAGGTGCAACAGATGGCAAATAGATGGATTCTTGTTGAGAGACTGACAGCGCAGGCAACACTTTCAAAGCTGATTCTCGTAACCTACAACAAAGACTCCTGTTTGTGGGTTTGGGCTACCAGATGCAAATAGCTGTGCAGTGGCACGTTCACACATGACGTCCCTCCCATACCTCCGGTGTGGACAGCACAGTCTTACTGCTCCATTCCCCTTCACTTCAGAGAGAAGTGTGCTACTTTTAGCATTTGGGACCTCTTAGAAATAACTCCCTCTCTAGAAAGAATGGGCAGAGTCAAGCAATTTAAGAGTCATTCTTATTTACCAGTCTTAGTAATTAAAAGTCAAATACTTAACGCTGCATTTAAAGGACATGTTTTTAACATTTAACAACTGATTTTTGTTAAAACCTTATCAAAAGAACTAAACTGATCTATCTCTAGTTAATGACTATATGATATTCAGGTACGAGCTAATACTGTATTTAAACATTTACCTGACAAAAAGTCAAGTGAGAGTTTCAATTATTAACATAAAATTATTAAAGTGAATTCTGTTAGGGTTCAGTGAAGACTTCTGCTGAAAAAAAATCAATGGCTCAGTATGGCCTAATATTAGGTCTTTTCTCAATCTTTCTTTCTCCAGAGCCAATATTTGGCCTACACTATCTGCCAGCATCTTTTTAATGAGAAGCACACATCTAAAACCTCTCACAGCTCTCAAAATTTAGGAGTAAATATTTTTAAATTAAAACCGTATGCTAAGCAGTGCAGATTTGCTGGTGCAGATGTTATTTTTGGCTCATTTTCTTTAACTAATTCATAACCAATGTACTTCAGCCTATGTTTCCACATTTATTATTACTATGAATACAACAGATATGGTAAAAGACATTAATAGCATAATATCTCAAGATATTTTAGGTAGTTTTCAACTTAGCAACAAAATCACCACTGAAATTCTGTGAATGAGTTGTATCCTCAGGACACTATAAATAGCAAAAGTGAGAAAAAAAGAGAAAATGGAAATAAAGATGTCTTAAATACAGAATGGGACAAGAAGGATCATTTTTTGTTAAATTCTACACTGCAACTCTCTCAAGAGGCTCTCACAATCCTTTGGCATTTAATCCCTGTTTGTACTACATGGTTCTGCAAGCACAGTACTGTCATGTCAGCTTTTGGGTTCTTTTCTGGTGGTGCTCCCACATTCAATCTAATTATTTAGGATTCATAATAATGTCTATTTTTGCTGTTTAAATTCATGCCCATTATCCACAGTGTTGTTCTTCTCTGGAAGAAACTGAAATCCCTGGTGAAAGTCACAGAATTTTCCACACTCTGCTAATTCTTAATTAATTCAGAATTAGTTAATTCTTTGGTTATGAGGCACCCTTTTGTCAGCCTTATTATACAGGCCAATGGTTTCTTAAAGAATGGATCATTCTTTTTTTCCATAAATTGATCTAATTAGCTTTGTTCCTTCAAAAGTTGCCTCTTCTTGGGATCTTGAAACCACATTATCTCAGAAGAACATGGGCATCTTTTTTGGTCATGGATGGAAAAACACTGACATGTTTTTTGGATTTCAAAAATTAGGATCAGCTCAGGTTACCATTCAGTGTGGACAGTGCAGTGACAGAAGTCTTAAAGCACAGAGATGCTGTCTGTGCCATTTACAATGATCAGATATTTTCCTTAGAGACCAAAATTGCCAATTCTTTATTGGTTTGAGCATGAACAAATTTTCTTCTTTCAGCTGTATTTAAATAAGGTGAACAGGTTTTGACTGTGTGTGATTATACTATCTTACCACTGTAAGGAACTACTCTGTAAATAAGTATTTTTAATTTGCATAACATGCAGGGTTAATATGGGACTCATTTTTAGCCCAAAACTTAGAAAATTGAAATACTAAAGAATTGCGACACTAGGCAAAATAATTTTTTTAAGCAAGACAAGAAATGTGAAATCTGAGAATGAGAAGTCCCTCAGCCACAGACATGAAGAAAAAATAATAGACTAAAATCAAATCATTATATGTGAGCTTACACAGGGGGTCTGAACATAGGTTTAGAAAAATGTCTAGACACTAAGCATCAAATCCACTAAACATCAGCTAATTTTGTATTCTACTATGATAGGTAGGCCCACCAACTGCTAGAGAACTGATCAAGGCAGTAAACAGCAAATACAGCTTTTGCAGGATCAGGTCTTTCAGCAGAACTGCATAGGGTTTTCAGATACCCCATTTTTATGTCTTGAAACATTTTTGTTTGGGGTCTTTCTGTTAAGTTTTGCCAATTATATCTTAGATCTATATAAGACACTTTCCTATCCTTGATGCTTAAACTGTAACTTCGTCACTTTTCAGAATTTCTGTACTTACTAACAAGCTATAAAGTAGAAAAACCACGTTGCTCTGGGGTTCTTACATCTTTTGAAATTATTTTCCCAAAACTGTGGATGTTTTGCAGAGTGTCACATTTTTTGAAAAGAAACAAAATCCAAACCTGCAGGTCATTCATTTTTATTGCCCTCTGGAACAAAACAGAAACATGCAAGTGATGGAAAATGTCAAAACCAACATTTTCACTGAATTGTTAAAAAAGTCCTGATATTTTGGTGTGAAAAAAATCAGGGAAAAAAAATTTGAATGACGTGTTTACAGACTGTCATTTCATAACCAGAAGAATAAATATTTATAGCAGATAATTCCCTTTACCAAATCTAATAATGACACCCTGCTAGAGACACTGACTAATCAGGCAGCATCTAAATTTAGGCATAATTTATCAGACAAACTTAATTAAATAAATTTTATATTGTATATTGCACAAAACCAAACTCCCTAATTGGGAATAATCATTACCTTCATCAGTTTTGGCAAGGTCAAGGATTAAGTAGGCTTGGAGAATGATCTGACCTTTCATTGCAATTCCCACAATTGTGGGTTTCACAGGAGATTGCCACAAAGTAGGTTTCGATGCTGCCTGGTATTATCCATGCCTCACTTTACCTAGCCATGAAATAGTCAGACCTTAACAGAACAACTGTTTTGAAAAACAATGTGAAAATCATATTAACATGCACATTTTTCCATATTTTGATGGGGTTTGTAACAGAATAGGAACTAAAGCTGAAAAATCAACTGCATTAAAAAGAAGAAAGATAGAATAAGATTAATTTTTACTTTTATAGGAAGAAAAGACTTGGAGTTAATATGGGTAGCTGAAAATGCCATATAACAACTCTTTTTCTATGGAAAAAATTATTTATGATTTCAAGTTTTCATGAAAATGTCCCTAAACAGAACATTTTCAGCCTAAACTTTGTCTGGTTTTGGTTATTTGGGAGGGAGGAGGTTGAGGAATTAAAATTTTACAATATGGTTCTAGAAGTTCTCTTCTGCACTTGGTTATGTGTATTTAAGACATATCTCCCTCTTGGCATGATTTGCAACAGAGTAATGGAGCAATGTTGAGAAACCCACGCTATTGCGCTCTACTTAAATTCCCAGAATTGTCAATCTGGCAGCTCTCACAGTACATCATTTACATAATTTTTAAATTACAGACAATTATACAAAAGTCTTCTCCATCAAAGGATCAGTTCCTTCCCCACCCTCCCCCTGAAGTCAATAGCAAAGTATCCTTTCTCAGCAGTGGAAACAAAAGTGTCTTGGTTATACTTACAGAAGAGCACTGTACACTTAAAATCATTATGTTTTTGCTTTTGCCTAATACCATGGTATTTGAGAATGTATGTTACTAATGGGGATGCTGTAAACAGTAGCTACAAAGTCTTTGATGGCAACCACTGTTCAGGGAGAGTGTGCATGGTGACTATTTATAGAACACTAAGAAATAAACAGGTAACGATGGATTTTTGGGTTTGTAAAACTGCAGACTCCTGTGACCTGAGATGAAAAGAGGTTTACCAGGAAAATTAGTGAAGGATTGGGTTTGGGGTTTTTTTTTTGGTGAGGCAAAATTGGCATTTTCCTAAATGAATGTAAATTGTAATTGTCAAACAAGGAAACACAGTTTCCCTAGTGCATCCTCTCTGTTGCCATCAACCCTTCAGCTCTATGAGAATTACATTCTTTACAACTGTTAGTGTGAAACAACACAGGATTGCTCTTATCTGTCACTGGTACTGTGAATTTTTTTAACCAAATCGTAGACAGATGGATAGACAGATGCAAATATGAATGACTTACTGCTTATTTCATTTCGGACGGCAATGTAAGCATGTGTGCGTATGTGTATACAATATACAATGTTTATGTGTAGGTCCACATACGGGCACATGTAACTGTGATTGGTGTTTGGCATGAACTGTGAGACAAACAAGTGGGAGAGCGAGCTTGATTGCTTTTTCTATACTTTTATGTACTGATTCACAAAAGTGTTTAGCTATAAAAAGCTAAACCCAAATGCTTTTCTTTTGCTAAAGCAGCTGTTCATACGAAAAAGGAAAACAAACAAACCCGGCAGCTTTGCTTTGATTTTACTGCAGGATATATGCTCAGTTGCTCTTCTTGTGATGAATAAATAATGCCCATGGTGCCGTGCAGCAGTGGACCTTGCCCCTTTTTGTAGTTAAACAGTGAAAAAGGCTGCATCTGCTTATTCTCAGACATGAATACAGCTAAAGGAATAAGACATCAGAGGCCTGCGAATGAGAAGGTCTTTTTAAATTTACAAAGCATTTGCTCCTGAATCCACCTCAGCCAGTTTGGGGAAAGCGCTTTTGGCACCAAGTCACCCTTCAGGGAAAGACTGATAATGATCACTAAAGACATACTACGGGCTCCTGCCTTGCTCACTTCAAAGGCCTTCTCTCTTAATCAACATTAAATCATCATTTTGCCTTGGATATAGGGACAGCTGTACACAATCTATTTGTTTTAAAACAGATTAGGAATGGTTTTTCTGCCAGAGTATAAGCTGCACGATAAATGTACTTTAAAGACATAACTAGGAAAAACATTGCTGCCTTTGTTAGCTAGATCCCGATACTAGCTGAGAACACACAACATCGTCCCAGGACTAGATCCTTCTTTGCTTGTTTGGCAATCCCCAAGAGCACTCAGGAAATAGGACGAGTTAAAAAAAATCAAGTGTCTGTTGGTCTGAGCTGTGCATTCTGGTGAGTTGTCCGTGAACAGCAATCATCTTAGTGAGTAGCATAAGATCTTCTAGATCTTCTGCTTTCTTCTTCCTTTATTTTTAACCTTAGAGTTGCCCTATTTCATCCACTGACAGTCTCACAAGGTGACAACAAAGGCTTTTTATTACCCAATTAAAAGCTGATAGTCAGATAGTCGTTAAATAATTAAGTAAAGGCCCTAAATTACAGGGGGAAAAATCCCTTCTCTAGATCCATACTAGAGATATTTTTACATAGTTGCTAAGCGTCTCTCTATGAGCTGATTTTCTTACACAATACAAATGCACTGACATGCGGACTATTTAAAAGAAAAGGCTAGAAACAAGGCATATTTCCGAATAGGACAGTATGTATTGGGAAGCAGTGGTTACAGAAAAAGATCTGGGAATCAAAATGAGTCCCCAAATGAACATCATTCCCAGTACAACTTTGTGGTTAAATTAGCTATTTGGTTTTTGTATGTGCAGAGAGAATACTGATAATGGAAGACTGTAATGAGTCTTATTGTCCACTGAAAAATAATACTGAAAAATTAAAATGAGCTTATGAAAATATTACAAAGAATATGTCTCACCGTGAGAAAATTAGAATGTTCAATCTGTATTATTTTTAAAAACCACAAGAAGATTAACAAGCAAGTTGACTGTATACACTAGTTCCTTCACGGACAAGAAAACAGTGTTTGTAATTCTTTACATATTAGAGAAATACAAAATGAGTTTAAGAGGGTGGAGGCTGAAGTGAGACAAATTCAAATGAAAAATGAAGTCCAGCTTCTAAGAGGGACTAGTAGAAAAACCTATCAAATGAACTTGCCCCTTCTGCACTTGTTCACTCTCTTGCTGTCTTTAAGCCAAAACCAGCCAACCTTTTGGGGGGTTTATCTTAACCAAGCACTAGCTGCTTTAATTCAAATTGTACTCTATGCAGAAGGACCTGACTGAAATGCAGGGCCTTCCGAAATAAGAGCGATGGAACTAGACGGGATGATCTAACAGCCCATCTTGAGCTCAAGCTTTCCTCTAATGTTCGTGGTTCAAGTACAGGTGCCATTACATGCCTACCATTTTCACAAGGCTACCTTAACTGTGAGCATAAACCACAGACCTGTGTAAATGACTTGGCATGCCTAAGGGTGTCAGCAGTTACACAAACAGTATACTTATAAGGGATTAAGACTGTTGAGTCTACAGAGAACGTCAATTGTGCCCATCTATTAAGAGGGTATTGTTCATTTCTAAAAATACCCACTGTTGTTAGAACCCTTTTCTAAATCCAAGAAAATGAATTACAAGAAATAAAAATTCAGATTTTTTTATGCTTTTATGATAAATCACAGTTTTGCCTTAACCACTTTCTCTCTCTTTAAATATTCATTTCAAAATGAAGAATGTCTATTCTTGATGCCCTTATGACAAAATTCAGACCATTCTACTCTAAAAGAAAATATTTCTCTCTATTATATATATGACTGTGCTATTCTGTGATAAAGATGAGCCAGCTTGCCAGAAAAGTGGAACCCAGTGTAGCAAGGCAGATACTGCCACCAACTTCAGTTTGCACACTGTGTTTATCCCATGGTGGATGGGAAGTAAATGGGAAATGCAGCTAAACATCTTTACGTAGGTGCTGTCATAAAGAATATTAGACTTCCAAGAGGCTACTGCCAGGCATGGGAATAAAGGGAGAAGAAAAGATGACTGAATTCAATTTTAGCTAGCAAGTGATACAGAGAAACAGCTAAGCAAAGGGAGATCAGGATATAAATGGAGTAAAAACTGGGTAGATTTTTTGAGGAAAAAGGATTAAAGACTGAGAGGAGAAAATCCTGGTACTACAGAGCAGAAGAAACTATATCATGTGTGGGAAAACTGTATGCTAGCTAGAAAAAGGCTTCACTCACTAGAGCAAGGCAGAAGTACTATTCTGAGTAAAGGGAAGCCCATTCCTTGTCCTCCCAGAGAACTTATTTCTTGGTGGATGAGAATGCACCAGATGATCTAGCTAGCAAGCAGGATGCAAGGAAGGAAAAAGCATATAAAATGAATCATATGCATTTGAAAAACAACAGAATGCAAATCAAGGCAACATAAATTAAAGAGAGAGGGAGAGAAAGTTACTCCAGGGGTTTTATCCCCCCTCCCCCCACAGGATACAAGCTATTTCCTTTGACTTTGCAATAGTAATTTCAGAATGCTACTTCTGGCACTGTCTGAGCTGCATGTATTTTCAGCACTTGGCAAGAAGACATTTAGAAGATAGAGGTTGTTCTTTTGCTTGGGAAAGGGAATTAGGCTTCTTGCACTGTGACAGTAAATAATGCATTTCTGCACTGAGGTCACCATTACAGAGACAACAGTAAATTCGGCATTGCCTAATTTTTTGCTCCTTGACTTTGCAACCTAAATAACTTTCTTCTCTTCATTGAGTAATTGTCCACATGGAGTCCATTTTTATTGCGCGCGTGCTCATGGCTAGCTTCAGGCACAGGGAGCACGTACAGTCCAAGAATGGACTACATGTGGATAACACATTTCAAAGAAGTACAGTTCCTGAGAGGTAAATAACTCCTTACTAATGTGCAGTATTGATAAAATTAAGATGGAGTTCTCTGATCATTGCCAATGCAAATTACTGATCTTTCACAGTGTGCAGGGGATAGACCCAGTTCTGATTTCTCAACAAATTTTCACTACGAAGTAATTCTACAAAGTAATTCGAGACAATTAATAATTTGATACGACTGAAGAATAGTGTCCCTTTTTAAAGTACATCAAGCTGACTGAAGATGCAAAAATTAATTTCCAATAGTGTACACCAGCATATTATGTTTCTAAGATAACTATATCTTATGCTATATAAAAATGCTAAACTGTAACGGCAAGGGGAAAGGCTATGGCTTTAATTTATGAAAGCAGTTATAAGACATAGGAATAGCCATACTGGATTAGATCAAAGCCCCAGTCTGTAACAGTGACCAGTAGCAGATGTTATGGGAATATAAGAAAGAGATGGTAACCCCTCCTTTTCTATGCAATCAGACACTGTAAGTTTATACCACCAAACTTTCCTGCAGAGAGGCAGATACACAATAAGGTAACAGCTGGCTGATATCTTTACCTGTTTGTTGACAGAATTCTCTGTCACTCGCTTGACAGAAGATGAAAAGAGGTTTTATATATCGCTGATATTCACTGAGCAAAGAATATCATCCTCTTCAGAGGAGCTATTACACACTGGATGCCAAGATCAAGCAAAAACCCCTAAGTGTAAATCTGAGTTTGTTCCTACTACATCTAACGAAACTGCGGAGATCGCTGGGAGTCTGCCATCTTTCAGTGTCAGTATATAAAACTTACAGACCCAGCCAGATAACTGACCCTTTTTGAACTGACAAATTGTAACTTTGATTTTTAGTTTTATCTAGTATTAAAGGGAAAAGTAAAACTCAATTTAAGAAAAATAAAACACTTAAAATGCGTGCATTTGTAATCACTGAGGGGTGTTATTTCTTTCTTGTGGGAAGAGATACTTGTGACAGTCACACTGGGACATAAGAAATATGTTTTTCATAGCTTATATATTTCAGTGCTTGCTTTGTCAATAACTATAATTTTGAAAAATTGGTGAACTTAAAAGAATTCAGATTGATAGTTCCACTTTCAAATAGTGGCCAATGGCTGCCAACATGCAGCGTCACAAAGCTTGGGAACTCAAATATGTGCCTGTCAGATACAAAGAAGAAAAATGAAGGAATCGAAATCATGCCTAACTGTACGTAGTTTGGATCTTGTTGCTCATTTACAGACCTGATGAAGAGAATCTGAGCCTGCATGTTTGTTCATAGGAAGCTCTTCTGAAAATTATAAGGGGAAGGTTGGAGTCTCGAATCGCAGTTGAGTTGCTTGATTTCATCGTTGTATCTGGGTACTAGCTTAGAGGGAATAACAGATCTTGTGTAGAAGTATTACAGCAAAGTGCTCATGTCTTTCAGTTTACATGCCTCCCTAGATGAGAAAGAGTTAAGCATGAGTTAGGGATGCGTGTGAAAATATATGGGTGAAGCAGGAAAAAAAATTCTCTCCTAGCTTGAGCCGCTCCATCTGTTCCCTTAATTCAGTGGCAGACCTTGACTGGACCCTGGGATCTGCTAGTCCCACACTGCATACAACTTCTCTCTGTAAATTAAGTTGTTGGCCTGTATTTCTGAGGGTTTAGGAAGGTGAGTGATGACCTTGGTTTGAGTATGTTTGTATAGAAACATGTCACTGCAGGATGATGTCTTTCCTCCAGGGACATAGGGCCCAATACTAACCATTTGTTAAGAAAATACCAAAGCTAAACATATCCAGTGTATAGAAGGATCCAGCACCCTTGCCAAGTGTAACTTTCACTCATCTTTGAAACATCAATGTATACTATATTTTAAAGGTTATTTTTAGCACTTGTCTTTTAAACTGTTTCCCATCTGATGTTAACATCTTGCAACTTTGAAACTAATATGAGTTATTTTTATTATTAAAATGGGAAATCTCTTTAATATATCATAGTATGGCAATATGTTTAATATATGTTTTAAAAAGGAGATCTAAAATGGTATTTATTCTCAAGAATGAGGACACGTAATTCCAAGAAACCCCACAAAGCTTTCATGTTCTATGTTTCTTTATATAGCAAAGATTAAAAGTAAAATTTTAAGGAGGATATAGTTCTCCTTTATTCCATCTTCCCTGTAGTATTTGTTCCTGAGTTCTGGTGCAAGTGTGGTGGTGTTTGGAGAATTGTTTGTGGTTGTTCAACTGTCTGAGAAAGTTCTGTTGTTAAATTACAGGAGTTCTCCTGCAGCATTAATTTTGAAACCAGATAAGCTGTTCAGTCAGATTAGTAGTTTTCCTCAGCTTGTGAAGTCAACAAGAAAACATGAATAAATTCAGATTAGAATCACATTCTTCAAGTCAGGTAGTCTTAAAACTGGATTCCTAACTGTGGATTTAGATCTGAACTTCAGGCATCTCAGTCTGAAAACGTTGGCCTTGTTTAATATCCCTATTCAGGATTGATTAATATACAGTCAGGATGTGTTTCCATACAGCCAACCTGTAAATGCTACCTTTCTAAAGTTCAGCCCATACTTACTTGGTATATCTTTAAATAATTTATCTTCCTTCC
>NW_009260485.1:903863-917289 GCF_000687185.1 Egretta garzetta
ACTTTTGAAATATTTCAGCCTATTTTATGTTGTGAAACAGTTGTGAAATTGCTGATTCAGCACTAGAACTTCTCCTAAGTATGAGGGGTAGCTGGTGAGGGGGACAGGCTTTGTTTAAACAGGAAAGAACGAAATCTTAGCACCATCAGAGTCAATGGGAGCTTTGCCACCAGCTTCCACGTGGCCTGGATTTTACCCAGGGTAAGAAGACCAATACCTTTGGTCTTAGGTGGTGTAAATCAAGCATAACTGCACCAAAGACTGAGGGTGCAAAATGCAAGACTGGTATGCGAAGGGAAATCAGACCAAAAACAGTCAGAAGAGCTATGAAATGCTGGTCAAAGGAAAGTACCTGTATTAGAGGAGGGCGTATTTTAACTTTTTCCCCCCTGCAAAATTTTCTCTAAAAATGTGTTTCAGGAAAGACAGCCTACCATCATGCTGAACCATTCCTAGTGGATGTGTTGTAGACAGCAAATTATAAGAATGCTGTACTGGTGGTTTTTTCTCTCCCACAATGAATGGCCAAAGGAGTTACCTAAAACTGATCATGAACCATTTCTAAATGTCTCTTTTCCTCCACATGTAAACAACCTTTTTGTCATACCTGAACTTTTATAAATTCCCAAGTCCTGCTCTCTGCAACATAAACAGAAAACCACCAGCACATTTCAGTTGTTCCTCTCTTGCAACTGTGCCCTTTAATTTCATCTATTTAAAGAACTGTATTAGTTAGGAATGACTTAATGTAAGGAATGCACTCAAGCTCTTTAGCTGAAAATAGTCTTTATTTACAAACAATTTTGTATAATTTTTTTGGAGGCTGTCATACCATTACTTTTCACATAAGTCAAAGCAGAAAAGAAAAGTATTTGAGTAGAAGAGTGGGAACTAAAGGTCATTTCATTCAAGAAAAAGGATGTACTTTATTTGGGCCAGCCCTGAAGAACAAAACAAAAAATGGGACAGATATCCGGAGAAATGCTCCAAATGTTTTCTGGGTGAGAAAACACTTTTAATTTAATAAATTAATAAACTGTTAAATAAACAGAATAAAATGTTAAGTGCATTTTGTTTTATACTGGGCATAAAGAGGAGAATAACAGCAGCCAACAGGATATTATTCCCAAAATAACTTCAAGAGATGCAAAAGCCTGCGTGGTTAGAGGGCCACAGCCAGACATCCTTTGGGGTAGGCAAAGTCCTCTGTGGGAGTTAGGTGCAAACCACCTGTACCCAGCTCCTTCCAGAATGCAACTCCACTTTGTGACAACTACCAGACCCTAACGGAAAGAAACCAAAACCTTTAAAACCCTCTTAATGCAAGAGAGGTCTCAGAATTTGACTTTTTCCATCAGGAAGAGAAGTGCACATTAGGAGGTCATGTGAAATCCAGCGTGGTGCCAGCCAGGGTCTGGAGGTGCGTGCTGGGGCTGTTATCAGCTTGATTTTTAATTAACATGGTGGGCTGTGAGTTGCAGCCGTTGAGGAAGTGGACTCTGCCCCAGGGAAGGTTTGCTTCCAAGCAGAGAAGTGGGTGGGTGGGTGAGGTGGTCACCTCTGGAGCTGCCTCAGCTGGAGGAGGCAAAACCTGGAGACTGGGGCTCTGCTCTATTGGAGGAGCAGAGCCCTTCATTCTCTACTGAGTTAGTCAGAGCTCAGATTTTGGAATATCTCTCTACCCCACCTGCTGTGGACTATTTTCCTTTAGCAAAAAGTTTTGTTAGTTTTTCTGACTCAGAGAGGAGACAAATGCAGAAGTCTGCCACGAATTATAAAGGTCCTCACACTTTGGGTTAGCAGCAAATGCCATAACCTGGCTAAAAATTGAAAACATCAGATGCTGAAGATGTGCCAAATCTGCAAACATTTCAAGCTTTTCCAGTGACAGAAACATGTCAATCAGCAGGGACTCTCCCATGTACTTGGCCACCATCCTACCTGCAGAGGGAAGGTGGTTCCCCACTTTAGATCACTCCAATTGCTACACAGGTGGAGCATCTTTGCATGGTAGCTAGAGAATAGCTGTTCCCTCTGCTTCTCTATTTCTTGCTCTGTTCCATACTACTGCCTCTTGCTGCCAGGTCTGAGGAAGAAGGAGATCCTCCTGGGGCAGTGGTTAAATATAAGACACGAAGAACTACTTGAATTTATTTCCCTTTACTCTTGGAGAACCAAGAGCTCTGGTAGAGAACAGAGTGAATGCAGCAAATGGGATGATAGGCTGCACAAAGAAGCATTTTGAAAAGAGACGATAGTACAAAAGGTCAGCATTATCTTGTTCATCTTTGTCTGAGTTGTGTGAATCTAGTGTAATTGTAACAGATTTTTAACAATATGTTAGCTTACCTCAGTTTAACAGCTAAAAGCTTTCTTTCCTTAGAGCCTGTTACCGTGTGCTTGCAGACAGAGGAGAGGTGCATGGGCTGAACAAAGCCTGGTTATGCCTGACACTTTAAGTGACTTTACAAGCCTGCTTGAAGACTTAAATGAGCTCTTGTGTATAGGCGCTCCCTGTGTGGCTTGTCATCTGCTTGTCAGATATGTGATTTTTAAACTGATTGATGCAAATCTAAGAAAATATTGGTTCATCTGCATATTTATATCTTGTGGGGTTTTGCTGCTCTTTCTCCCGATAACCTAGCAATAAAGCAACATCTCTTAAATTAATTTTATTTCTTATTATATTCATTGCTTTTATGGTAGCCTTGCTGAATTGTTTTTTGCCTTGGTTAGTGCTGGCATCTGTAGATGCTGTGTATTTCCATAGCCACGAGGCCTGAGCAACCAGGGGGCTAAACAAAAGAACAATGGCATGAAGAATATCTTAAATATCTTCTTGCTGTGCATTTATTAATGCTGACTGTAGAGAAAAACAAGGTACACCCTGGATGCTTCAGATTTTACTTAAATATTTGGGATAAAATGTGTTTACTGCACCCTTTTGCATTTTTTTGTTATTTAAGTAAAGTAGATTTATGACTTAGGCAATTATGTCACCTCCAGATCCTCGCTAGAATTGATTGTTCTGGTAAGGAATGAACAGTGTGACTCTGTACCACTTGCAGACAGGAAAATAATGGTTTCAAATTTTAAAGCAGATTTTCTCCAAATGTATTTTTAGTCACATTTTCGAGGGAAAGTCTGCAGATGTCAGTCAGTGTTCATGTGCATGCCTGTGACTATATTTGTATTTTATTAAGAGTTTAATATTGCTGCTCAGTATTTCAAAGCTGTAGGCAAAAATGTTAATGAAAAAGATATATTTCTATGGCAAGTACATGACATTGTAAACTGAAAACAGGCTGAGATTTCAAAATCCAAATTTGGACTCAATTTTTACAAAAGTTGATAATTTATTCTTTTCCTCCTTTTAGACATTAAATTAATGTGTGAAGTTTTGGCACAATTGGTGTCTGAGTTTGTGACACCATTTTCACAAACTGGGTGTTTGGGTTTGTATTCTGATGGACTTGTTCTCTAACGAATTATGAGAATGTCTCCTGGTAGGCTGTCAGAGTTTTTCCACTGTACATTTATTTTTTGGTGATAATTTGCTGCCTCTGCTAAGATTTATTTAAGAAAACCCCACAGCAGTGGAGTACCTAAAGAACAGGTACTTCTCCTCTCCTTTCCTTTAGAATTTAATTCAAGTTCAATTTTAGTTTTATTACTCTTTCCTTTCCCTGTCTGGCAATCCTCGGGAGAAAAGCTGGCACCTGGGGACGTTAACATGGTAACGTAACCCCAAGATCACATTGCTGCAAAGGGGAGGGAGGCAGAGCAGAGGGAATGAGTGAGAGCCAGGGAAGAAGGTGGTGTGGAGGGGGAGAAATCAGACCAGAGTCCCCTGAGTTTCTTTTTCTCCTGGACTGCCTTGTGGCACTACATATGCAGAACTACCCCCTCTCCCCTCAAAACAGGGAGAAGAGAAGCAGGCTAGATCAGGCACGCCGCTTGCCATTACCAAACCGAAAGCAGTGCTTGAATCCCGCCTGTGCAGTCCTGGCGTTTTGCGGTAAAAGTCTCAATGTTCAGTAGTTGAACCATGATGATAATGGCAAGGAGGAGTCCACTGCAGAAAGCTGTGGTGTCCAAACAAAAAACAAACCTTTGAAATTATATATAAGATCAACATTAAAGAGATGTTGAAGTTGAAAAATCATGGGTTTGAAAATGGAAACACCAAATTTATACACTCATATCTTTATGCAATCTGAATTCTACAATCCTACTCTGTTATAACCTTGATGTACGTTAGGTTGTGATTTTTACTTTTGCTAACTCACAAGCTGTGAAAATGAGCAGTGTGACATTTATAGCGTAGTGGTGGGTTGCACGTATATAGAAAAAAATCTTTCCAGCATAGAAACATTTGTGCTAAATTTGAAACAATAACCTCTTAATTTAAGATATGTTTGGATATGTAACTTAAGATCTAATTTGAAGACTAATTTTCTTCTTAAGTTCCCTGTAAGAGTCACTGGGATTTTAGAACTTGAGAACAAAACGCATAATGCAATCAGAAACTAAGTCAGTAGTCGTTTGGTTTAGGTCTGTTAATGCTTTCCAAACTCGGAAAAGTAATAATTTCAGCCATCTGACTTCTGTAGTGATGGCAGAGTGCTAAATGTATTAAGCACAACAGAAATTATCACAATACTTTCCAATAATGCTGAAATAATAACTGAAAATAATTTCTCTACAGTGTGACATCTTAAATAATGAACATAAATAATGATACGAAGATAAGAGAAATTAACTGAATACAATACTAAATCAGTTGTTTCCTATTAATCTTACAGAAAACTGTAGCGAAAATTTAGGGGGTTTAATGACCAATAAGAGATTTTGTTTGCTTGCTTTTGATTCAACACTTTCTTAGTTGAAACTGATAGCTATTGAATGGCATGGTGGGTAGAATAGCAGTTTATTTGAGGGGTTTCTATTGCCACCTAGTGGCCACCCCCCCTTCCCTGTGCACTAGCCTGGGTCCTCGAAAGATTTTCAGCTGTCTGGAGCAAGCGAGTTTGTTTACTGGCAAGTGAGGGAGTGATGCAAGTGATTTAATTTTTCAGACCTATGAATAAGAAAGGCATGAAGTTAAGTTTTCTCATTATATGGACTAAACCAAATTCTCTGAGCAGCTAAGATCTCCCCAGCTGACACAAATCAAGACTCCTACAGTAACTTAGTAATGAACACCACTTGGAAAAGGAGTAACTATACAAATGTGCTACTTCTATTGTTGTTGTTCAAAGGAGATGGTATGGATTTGATGTGATTCTGTCTTGCATGAGTTTTAATCTCCTGTCGTTCTCTTTGATTTGTGTCTAATTGATCCATTTTTACTCCTGCAGCAAAACCTGCTTCTACTTGTGTAAAAAGAGTGAGAAGTTCCTGCTGGTCTTGAGAAGGTATGTTGAGATAAATCATAGGAAATATGAGGTCTTCAGTTCTCAAGACTCTGAATAATGGTAAATACAAAACAATTTTCTGCGGTTTTGCCCTTGCATGCTCACACCTGAGAGTTAAAATAGAAATGAGTGAGAGTCTCAATACCTCTTATTTATACCAGTATAAAGTCTGAGGGTTCACTAAAGCCGGTGGAGGTACTCATGTCTGTGGAGGTAAGACCTGCTGTAAATAAAATTATAATCAAGCCCCAAAACCTGAATAAAGTCCAGCAGTATTTCTTTGTACCTGGTCTCATATGGATAGTACAGTGCTGTAACACAGATTATAATACATAACACCTGCATGTAAGAGCTCTTTGTAGCAGAATTTCCTTTCTCCATGAAACAGTTTTTCAAAATATCCTTTTTTTTGAATAAAAAACTTTCCTCTGTATAAATTTCTTTCTTTTTTTTTTGTTTCAGTATAGGCTAAAAAATGAGATTTTATTTCTCAAAAGTTCTGTTTTAATGACAAGTAAAAATTGTAAGCATTAATTTTGCCTCTACTGCTTAAACAGAAATGGTGTGTTCTGAGTGATAACCACTCCTCCTTTTAAAATAAACCGCACAGTTTTGTCTTGGCAGACATTCAGCTCTAGAAGACTTATCTGCTTTTAAAGTTTTCCTTTGCATACATGGTCACTCCGTTTAAATACATTTTTAAAGTATGGAGCAAACTACAGAGTGGAAAAAAGTGTGAAAGGTTTGATAGATATTCTATCTTTACTGTGTTTGCATGGAGTTAACTCTCTCTTTCCTGGTGAGTGACTCCCCTAGGCTTGGTATGTCTTTTCAGAGTCACAAGAACTGCCCATCTGAAACTTAGACTTCCTGCAATTGGAGGCTTTTTGGAATATTTTTAATGCACAAATTGGCTGGGAAAAGGAGGACTGTTATGAGCCTGACATGGGACTCAGAGATACGCATTAATTTTCCCATTCGGTCAAAGCCTTCCTGTGTAACCTTGGCCTGTTCACTTAGGCTCAGATTTTCAAAGTTATTAAAATACTTTAAGAGGTACTTTTAAAATACTCTTCTGCCCCAGTTTTCCACCTATAAAATAACGTGCTCCACAGTAGCACTTCTTTTCCCTGTCTTGTGCTTATTTATGGAGAGTATTTAGGAAGAGCAAAGCACCTACCTGGCTTTTGTCTCTGCAAATCCCTCCAAAAGACCCCAAGTTCTTGAAAGTTCAGTCTGTCTTCTTCCACGAGAGGATCTACCTCAGTTAGGACAAGGAGGCCCCATACTGGGTTTAGGCTTTGAGTTGCTGCCACGTTTCAAGCAGTAGAATAAAACAGGAAACCAATGTGAATGGTCATTCCTCAAACTGAGGGGGCTTATTCACACTGAAACGTCTAATTGCAGAGCGAGTGATCACAACAATTGCATCCTGAAAAATTAACACAGCTGATGGAAGAGACAGTTAGCTGTGGTGAGTGTATCAAGGCTGTCTGTCAGTCTTGCACTTGCTTGACAGTTCTGGGATAGGTGCTAACATGGTGTCCCCGTGAAAAAAACAGCAGTATCTCCAGTGATTCCTGATGGAAAGTAAAGCCAGTAAGAAAGAGCAGTGACTTGCAATTCCAGATTTCTTACTTGAATGAGATTTATCTATCTACCTAAATATGTGTGTATATGTGCATATATATATATATACACAAACATGTAAATTAGAAAAAGGTTGTCTGAATTCCCAGTTGACAGGGCAAATTTTCAGTGTCCTCTTTGCATTATTTCTTCAGGTGTTTCAAAGTTCATCATTCCTATACAGTTTATAAGTAAATAAATGGAAAATTAGATTTTTTTAACTTCTTTTATTCTCTCTAGAGGCATTTTTCAGCTGAATGCCCTGCCTATGCTAAGGCAATAGCTACCTTTGAAGCACACTTTAAGTGGTTTATTTATACCGTATTCCAGATTGCGTATTGTGGTTTTTTGCTGCATGAATTTAAATGCTGTTTTGGGTTTTTTTGTTTTGTTTTGTTTTTAAGGAGAAATGGAGCTTCCAAACACAAGGTGTTTTTCTCAAATAACATGAGAAAAAAAACCCCATCAGGTTATATGTTTAAACTCATCTGTTGTGTTTAAATATGATGAAAAGTACAAACACCTTAGTATTAGGAGTGGCGGTAGCGAACTGTATAATTTTCCTGGTTAAAGGCAGGAGTTAATGGAAATTTGAAGTCATCTTTCCAGCTCAGTAATGTGTTTCCTGAGTTCTCTGTGCTGCCAGGTTAAGCTGTGGTTTACAGGGTTAGGCACTTGTGCCAGGTAGCTGGTATATGGCTCCCACAGTGCAGTCATGCTCCAGCCAAATGTAAACTTCCCCAGTGCGAGGATTGGAGTGGCTGTGTTTAAGCTACAGAAGCCTAAGAAAAATTTCTCTAAGGATGTAATATAGAAAAAAACTTGACAGCTAATTGATAGGGTGAGAAGGTCACAGGGAAATGCTGGTCACTTGGATGCCTGAGATTGTAAATATCTTTCTGAAATGTTATGGCGTTTGAACGGCTGCAGTTTGTGAGCAAAAAAAAGAGAATGAGGCATGTGGGAAAAGATTGAAATGGTTGAGGTACAAAGAATTAAGTGCTCCTAGTTGCTCTCCAACGAGCTCAGTGATTAATGATGGGTTTTTCTGAGGCTCTGGGTTGCCAGGGATATAGATGCTCACCACAGGAGCTGTGCCTCTCTGCATAGCAAGATGACTGGGGCTTGTTCAGATCCTCATCAGAACCCCCTGGCACTGTAACCAGTACTGTATTGGGTGCCACAAAGATTTCCTTAATGGCTTAGGACATTTTGGAAAATGGGAAAGATTATTTTATTTAACAAAACTAGACATGATGCTGGAATTTTGCTTCTCTGCTAACATACTGGAGGTGTAAAATCAATACTACGGCAGCTTCTGAGATGTCCTTGTTACCAGCTGGCAGCGTGCAGTTTATCTCCTAGGTAGCTCTGGGCAGCACAGCCTTACTGCAGTTCATCTGGGTTTAGCAAATTTGCATCCCTGACCTGTATGCATCTGGTCTGCATGGGATATCCCCTGTTCTAACAGTGTATCAAGAGGAAGACGAAGATACATTGCCTGCTCATCTTCCTTGCCATGACCCAGAGACAGGACAAAAAAAGTGTTATCAGGCTTCAGGCTTCCTACCAGCACATCTTGTCTCAGTCCTAATGCAGTAGCACGTAAAGTCCCCCATTCAGCAAAGCGCATAATTTAAGTGAGTGGGCATGTGAGTAATCCCTTTCCTCCTCACCGAGGCACAGCATGTGTTTAAATCCTATTAAAGCCTGTTGGACTTAAACACATACTTAAACTTTGGTGGAGTTGAAAGGCAGACATGGAAAATGAAATTGAAGAAACGCAATTCTGCCTGTTAGGTTCACAAAGGGCTGACTGCACGCTCGCTCTGCATGGGTTCTAGCTGCAGCATGATTTTTACATACAAAAATGTCCCCATACAGACAGGTAACATCTATTACAGAAGATTGCCACACTTCGCAGGTAGATTAGGATTTAGATAGATCCTAAGTGTTTTCATTCCCCAGAAGATTCACTGAAGTTGCATACTGGGCACAAGCATATGGGGTTTTTCTTTTTTTCCTCCCACAAATTTTGGGCCCTGTACAAGTACTTGACAGAGAGAGAAACGTCAGTCTACTCTGGAGATAGTTTGCATTTGGAATGGATATTTTCTGGAAACTCATTCTCCAGGTAAATTAACTTTCCTAAAAAAAGCTCTCAAGTGCTAAGTTTGAGAAGGAAAATGAAGTGTAATCCCAGGCTCAAGGAAAAGATTTTTTTTTTTTTTTATTTTGTAATAAATATTCTTATTAAAAAAAAACTAAACAAAAAACCAACAAACAAATGAAAAAAAAAACAAAACACAACCACCCCACCTCCCCCAAACCAACACCATCACTTATTTTCCACTAGTTGATGATTCTGAACCCCCCTCTGGGAACAGCAAGCCATGCTGCTGTAGTGGGGGGGGAAAAAGTCACCAGTGCTATCAGACCCCTCAAGTACGGTACGGCTTTGCTCTCTGATGGCACACAGTTCATTTCCTGACCTCTGGAGAGATGGCAGGGGAAAAAAAAAAAAAAAAACTCTTCACGCTAGGGAACGAACATGGAGTTCAACTTGAAATATAGGGAAGACAGTCTTTCAAAAGTCGTAGCTGTATTTAGCATCAGAGTTCATGAGATCCACATGTCCCATCTTCTTTTTCTACAAATCCCAGAGGGGGAAAAAAACATTTATTATGATAGCCTGGAAGGAAAAAAAATGTCTGTTCATCAGTTTCCCCCTTTTTTAAGAGATAACCACTGACTCTACCCGTATGTTATCTTTATCCTGAGGCAGCAAATTTATCATAATTTATTCTGGTATATTCTAAATTTACCATGTTGATTACCACTGTATAAACAACGTCTGGCATTTGCTTCAGCCAAAGAATTGAGGCTGGCGCTGATTTGGAGTAGAGATCTGTGGAAGAGCTTCAATTTACTGAAGTGGCTGTAATATCAGTACAAACACCAGAGATAGATAGCTAAGGATACAGTGGTTTTAAAAGGGGAAAAAAAAAATAAGGATTCTTCTCCTATGTAATGCTAATGAGCCACTTACTGAAATGTATCTGTTTGGAGAGGGAAGTCCAAATGACACAAGGTTAGAAAACATTAGAAAGTGGTCTGCAAGTACAGCCGACTGGACTCTTTCATGGAAAAGCTGCTCTTGAGGCTTCTTAGGGATCAGTGGGCAAGGGTTAAGAAAATCTTTTTGTAGTTACTGCATACAAATATAAGTAACATGAAAGCACTCTCATAAGCCTGGACTAAAACCGGTCTTAATCTTGGGGACTAAAAAGGATTTTAAAGGAGGATCAAAAAAGGGGGAGGGAGTGCCTTAACTGGAGATAAATTTCTACTTACAGGAAAAAAAAAAATTTGATCAGCTGGCCAAACTACTTATTTACTGAAAAATAACTGAGACCATATACAAGCAAGTAGATGGAGCAAATCTTGTGTCTACTCCCTCATGCAATTTCAGGGTGACTCCTTTCTTCACAGCTCTTCAACTGTAATTTACATTTTACATGGCAAATTCTGAAATTAAATCTGAATTTATGAACAAAACTTCTAAATAACCTGATGATTTATTTTATAAAACAGCATATTCAGGATTTAATTTCTTTTTATCTGTCTTGATATCCTGTTTCTTTCTCGATATCCTGCGATATCCTGTTTCCCTGTTGTCCTGTGCAGCATACTTATTCCAGAACACCACTTCTTCTGCATTAAGACTAGGGGTGAACAGCATCTGACTTTAATGAGGCTGGAAAAGCCTAATTGACTTCTGTGGCCCGCATTTCCCTGGACTTTTTTTCTTCTGTGAGACATACCTAGACAAGGTACAATGTATATATATTAATTTTATTAATTGAAAGTAAAAAACCCACTAATTACAATATTCAGTATCTTATTCCTACTTCAATGATGTGGTTTCTATTGTAAAAAAAAAAAAAAAAAAAAAAAGCAAATTTGCCATTTTGGAGTTCTAGCTTGTGCATTAGCTGATTAAAATGAAAAATTAGCTCCTGCTATGTGCCGAGTGTGCGCTGTCATGATCTGTGTGAACATGAGAGTTTTGGGGCAAGAAGTGTGTGTACAAACTTAGCAAATCATCTTTGGAACCATCTTGGGAAGTCTGTCTCTAATGTTCCGTGGTTTTGTTTGGGATTTTTTTATCTTTGCTTAATAGTGTTAAGGAAATCCAGACGTGAGCTATGTTTCTGATTTTCTGAGTTAAGCTAGAAAGATAATTTCTATTTGTTTTTCTCCAGCTTGGCACTTTCTGTTGATTCTGCTGCACTCTGCTCTTCATCCCTTGCAGAGAATGCCCAAATTTAATATCAAAATTTAATTCATCATTAAAAAACAGTGAAGGAAATGGTTGAGGTTACTTACAGTGACATCAATAAACGTACTTTCCTCTGTTTTGAAAGACACAGTGTATTCTAAGGGGCATGAGGATGATAAATGCAACTTCTACACAAGAGATGCAGTGTCAGAAAATTCTATTTGCCCTCAGACTGCAATTGCCCTGAAGCTCATGCGTAACTTCAATTATTTGAATTACGCCGGTGGCTTCCTAAACTCATGACATTGGTTGCTTTGTGAATCAAGCTGGACTGAACAAAATCTTGCAGGACTAAGTATCAGAATGTATTTTTCATATCTCAGTACTCAGTTCTGTCACTTCAGCCTCTGATCGGCATCTTTGATTCATGCTACCCACAGTTATAAGCAGCATGATGCATCTTTCAAATAAGAGCAATGGGGAAACACAGGGAAGTTTGTATAAATAAATAAATAAAATAAAATTCAGCACAATTCCAAAGCAACTTTTGTGGCTGTTACCATATGAGTAGCAAACTTGCAGGCTTGACCCAGGTAAGTGCAGGAGCATGTGCTGACCTTTGAGCATCTCCCCTTGCCTGCAACTTCACACGCTTGGAGGTAAGCACTCTGTTTCAATTCTCTGCTTTCTTGGCGTGTATAAAGCACAGTGGCTTTCCACTCTAAATCCAAAGTAAGTTGTTAATTTTGGTCTTTGGACTTCACAGGGTTGTGTTCTGAAATGGAGCTCTCTGCATGATACTGCAGTAGTATGAAGTCTGATTTCTTTTTTCCTAGTACCTGTCAACCAGGAAATGAGATTATTATAAGAAGAACTGAAATTGTATGGCTTTTTGACTTTGAATTATTTGCTGGTGTGCTGAAAGCAAGCTATAAAACCCTACAACCGCAGGCCAAATCAGCCTCCCACCTCTATGCATATGCAAGGTAGGAAAGAAAACAAGAAAGCCAGGCCTCTGTACAGGCAGTGGTCAACTCCTTGGCCCACTGTAGCAGAGTTTTAAACATCTTCATGTGCAGCAGGACAAAAGACATTTGGGACAGCCAAAGGCAGCTGTGGGAGGTGTTCATTAATCAGTCTGTGCAGCCTTCTGTGGCAGCTTTACCGAAGTCTGTGCAGCAACAGCACTGACCGTGATCTTCAGCCTGTGTGTTTGAAGCACAGAAAAAAATGAGGGCGCATCTCTGCAAAGGAAGCTTCTTTATCAAGCCAAATAAAAATTAAAGGATTTTTGCTTAAAGTGACAATACCCTGCACTCAGCAGATGTTGCAATGTTTGATAAGCCATATACTGTGATTCTTTTGCCCTCCTTCTCGGTTTTCTGTAAAGCCAGCAGTCACTGTGAAGAATCCTTCTGTCAGTTCTTTTCTGTGTTCTATTATGAGTGGTTTCTTTATACAGTCTCAAATATCCACTTCTTATAATGCTAAGTACATGTTTATAGGAATTGATTTTGACGGAGCAATTTGAAATGCTAAATTTCTCTTAATGCCATCACAATCTTCTGGGACTTGAAGACAGAGGCATTTGTTCCTACTTGATAGCTTCTGAATAATACTCTCTTTGAATGTTGTATTGGGGGTAACCAAGGAAAAATACAATACCCCCTTCTAACAGTTTGGAGGGCTTTTTGGCTGGAAGACAGAGACTGAGTCTTTGCTAATGTGTTCTTTAAAGCTTCGTATTGTGAAATACAATATTTTATTGGAGAGTTCATAACAAACACACTCTGCCAGGAAAAAGAGCTGTGCTAATCCATTTTGTGGTATAGCAGTTTCTTCTGTGGCTTTAGCAGCTAAGCCATGTTATCCTTACATCAATTTGGAAAGCAGTTTGAAATCATTCAGAATGGTATGATTAAAAACTTGCAGGTGTTTACTTTCCATTTCATGTACTGCCATGTTCCTAGTAATGCCATTAAGAAAAGACTGAAGTTCTTTCACAAAATATAATCTAGCCTAAAAATAGGTGTAACATTGTCCTGCAAGTTAGTAATTATAAAAATGTGCTAGCCTTCATATAAAAGAATATGCTCTC
>NW_009260485.1:917301-940250 GCF_000687185.1 Egretta garzetta
TTTCCCTTTGTGGGCTGCGAGCTAGGAGACAGGCTAACAAAGTAAAGAAAAGGGGTACGCTACTAAATTTAAGACATAAAATAGTAATAGACTCACTGCTTTTGATAGGGCTATGTAATAGCTTGTAAGAGAGACAGAGACTACATAGGAGACTTTGCTTACCACAGACTCACACGGTGTCGGGTGAGATGCAAGTGGCGATCACTGCTGCAGGGCAGAGTGGCTTTTTGCAGTCTTGGTCATGCTGCTTTGTGTGCATTGCTTTTGGAGTTTGAGTGAGTTGCTCTGGCCCAACTTCTCATGTGGACTTACAGTCGCCTTTGGGGGATGGCACTGCCCCTCCCACGAATACACCAGGCAACATCTCAGCCATCTGATAATGGCTCAGGGAAAAGGGCAGCAACATTGTGGAGTGATTGTGGGTTTATTTTGGTGTTGTGGTAGGATTTATTCTAGGGAGAAAGGGAAGAGTGAGGAGCTGCTCCTTGAGAATAACTGAAGCCACTAGCTCAGTGAAAAGTACTGAGGAACATGTGCCACAATATATATTGAATGAAATACACTGCAGAACATGATGATGCATGAAGAATGCCTTAACACGTTGTCCAACTTGGGAGCAAAATGGGTGTTCAAAGAATAGGTGGCTTTCAGCATATAGAGTACAAACCACCACGTTCTGATGCACTGTAAGGAAAATGGTGGAGGTGGCAATATCAGCTTTTGGGGGAAGACATTTTTACCAGAAGCAGTGAACATCATCTCTGTTTGTAACTGGATTTATGAGATCAAGAGCTGTGAGAGAAATGTCACAGCTGTCTCCTAGGAGACTCCTTTACAACATTCTAAAAGGGCATGGAGTTGATTTGGGCATCCAAATACTACTCTGGGTACTTCTAGAACAAATGGAGGGGATCGAAACCTGAAGATACCATAAATAGAATTGGCAAACAGCCTACATTTCCTGTGAAAATTGCTTTTAATGTGAAAGCTGAAGGTTCCCCACACCTGCTTTGCATTGCTGACTTATTTTCTTGGAAGCCATTCTTTAAATTTGGTCACTGAAGTTTAAGCAGCTGAGCTTCTCAATTGGCTTGCCAGGGCGGACACAGGCTCTTGAAGGTAAGAGTTAGGTTTCCTAGAATAATATCACTGTGTCTGTTTAGTTTTATCCATATATAGCAAGCTGTTTCCACTACGATGAGTCTAAACATAAAATAAAAAATAATGCTCACTCTGTTTATATTTTCAGCATTTAATTTCAACAAGATATTATGATGTCTTTGTATCTAAAATAAACACTTGCTGCTTTGACACTGCAAAATGCAATGCTATAAACTAACTGGAACTTTTCCAGCTCTACCTTGCATGCCTTGGTTGGCCTAGAACCAGATTTTAACATTACTTTTGGGAATACATTTTCAAAGTAATAAACAATTAAACAGTAGCAATGTGGTGGTGAGGAAATTTTTTTACTGTAAGACTTCAGCTGGCTCAGGTTTCTGTTTCCAATGATTTTACAAGCAAACAATAAATTCCTTCTTTTATTCTTTCCTTGGATGACTTGCAATCAAAACAGGGCAGGAGAAGTTCACTATCATGATTTTATACAAGAAATTAAATTTTATTAATGATTTAATTCTGCAATTCTCTGTCAACTACACAGAGCCAGACTTTTTTAATCAATGGTCTCTCAACTGCTATTTTTATCATACTTTCTGTTGATGGAAATAAAGGACGGAGGTGCTACATACTATAAAAAGTCTCACTAAACTGTAAGTTGTTTTAGTTTGATTGCAGGCAGCATAACTATGGCCTGCAATAGTCATAGAGCAAATAAAATAACAGTGAATGAGAAGAAAACTTTGAGGGACACTTTGTTAGGAGTATTCAATACTGACTTTCACACTGTTACAGACATGGAATAGGAAAACGTATATGAAAAGCTGTACCTGTCCTATCATTTTGTGCATTCTCAGAGATTTATGTTTAAGTGTCTTGCACCCTTTCAACTCATATTTTGTCCCTCCAGGATCTCAAATGGAAAGCTATATGTCCTCCAATGTATTAAAATTTCTGAAGGAGGTTTCTCTGTAGGTGCCATATAGTGTTTATGCTCAAGTGTTTGGACTTCAGTTTTGTGGTGTGCGAAATTTAATGACAACTTAATATCCAGTCAGGGCAGGAGAAAGCAGTAGAGAGAATTCTTTAATTCAAAACTCACAAAGGACAAATATAAGAGCAAAAAGACAGAAGACCAAATTTCATTGTTCAGGGAGGAAAAACCTTACTATCTCAAAGGTCTCATCCGATATTTAGGATACACTGTTTAGTTTCAGTGGAAATACTGGACAGAATGATGGATATCCAGAGAAGAAGTAGTGGGTATTCTTTGGGTTGCTAATTTCTTTGTTCTGCTTGGGTTTCAGCAGCATGGGCCTGGAGAAGCACGTGGTGTACCAGTGGTGCTCCCGAACCTGCACTACATGGACCGCTGCCCTGAGCTGCAGAATGGGCTGAGACGGCACCTCTGCCTCAAGCAGAGCTCATAGGCACAGCGGCTTTCAGGTGTCTTCCCCTAGTCGCAGCGTTCGTGTATTATCCAAGTTCTTTTATTTCCTGCTCTAGCCCTTTCTTACACTTGATCCAGTGCCACACAATTTTAGCACAGCTGTGATAAAGCAATGCATGTCCTTGAAAGCTGAGACCAAGACTGTCCCACAGGTAAGAAGGGTGTAAGATAATCCAGGAAGCCCCTTCCCTCCCCACTTCTAATTAGGCTATTTTTTGTGCTGCTTTCCCAGACACTTTTCCAAAGCATTCAACTGTAGTGTCACAATTTAAATCCTCATGTAGTTGATGTTCTTTCCACTAAGAGCTTTGGATCAGGCCCTAACTAAATAATGAGAATTTCTTCCACCCCAATTTATGTTTAATTTCCAAACTAATCAGTTATGTCTTTCATCTTTTATTCTTTATATTTTTTTCATGACTCTGCTTGTTATTTTAAGGAAGCAGTAATATATACAGCATCTATATACACAGAGTGTAATATATACTCCCTGAAGTCTCGTGGATTGTCTTGGTGAAGGGATGAATATATGACTGTAAGAAACTCTTTAGAGATCATCGAGAATACATAGTTGCTCATTACTTTGTAGCCTGGATTCAGTCAAAGGTGTGTTCAATAGTAATTTAAGATTTTCTTTTTTAGCAATGTAAACCATGATAAATGGTCCGGAAAAGATGCACATTCAGGGAGAAAAAAAGCCCTCTGTTAGCATCCAGCTTGCTGCTTAAGTCTTCAAAAATCAGGAAATGTTAATATATGTTCAATAACAAGCTAAAGAATAAAGCCAATTATCTCATCTACTGACCAATGCAAAGTTGTTCCCAACTGTACGTTTTCTGGTGTCCAATCCCAGAACTAAGTGCTTTTAATTCAATTCCTGTGTGTGTGTGCCTTTATGCGAGGGCCTTTCAGTACAAAATCACATAACACTAGAGATATTAGCTTCTCCCTTCCAGTTTCCAAATTAACTGTTGTCTATGAATGATATCATCACTGGCATGCTGTCTGTAAGCTGTTTTTGCTATGACATGAAGTGCTCTGCATCGTACTGTGCATTCTGTCACACACTAGCTTTCATTTTCATTTGTGAGTGGAAGGATAAATATTGCCTTTGGAAAGAGGGGCAAAAAGTGCGCCACGCGTCAGAGATTGCCGTGCCTGTCGTGCCCTAACGAAGCGTTCTGCGACTCGTTGGCCTGGATGTGTCCCACCTCCCTCTAGGGATGGAAACGAAGTCCCGAAGTTAAAGTAATCTTAAGCTGAGATAATGTTACCTTAACTTGACCTTAGTTATGTTAACTTTGAGCATGCAACCAATAGAAAGGCACCTCCAGAGGGGAATTCTGATTCTAGGTGCCTCTCCCCCCACTGCTGGTGGAGAGGGTAACAGATATCTCGGCGCATGTGGTTAGGTGGTGTTTTGCAAGGTGGACTTTATCAGAATTTTATGATACTGAAAGAGGAACAATAATGATTTCAGGAAAAATCAGTATCTAGCCATCATCTATGTAAATGATTGTGGCCAAGACACATTTAGGGGACAAACATGAGAATTGGAAGAGGGACTGTTAAGATAGTACATAAAATCTTAAGTATATAGACACATTGGTTGTAACTTAACGTTTTCTTTAATTTCTGTACTTTTGGAATAAATTAGGGCAATTTGCTATGCTTTCCCCTTCTTTAGATGACATGTTGTAGTAGTACATACATATACTCTTTTTCAGATTTTTTGTTTCAATTCATATATATATTTTAATAACATTTTATTGAGAACTTCCAAGTATGTATCTTTCTAGTACTAGCAAAGCAAAGAAGAATAAGGACCGAAAAAGCTATGGGCCAGAGGACACTTGGAGAAATGATTGTGGGAATGTGCTCTTTGGATTTGAAGTATGGGTCTTTAGGAGAGGAGAGCAGGAAAGGGGGAATGCTGGCAAGTGTACTGGCTCCCTAGATGGGAGGAAGAACGTAAGAACATATAATGCTGCAGCTCCTGCAAATGTAAGAAACAGAAGGAAGGGAGGTGAAGAGATCATTCTTTCTATTTATTTTAGCTTTTAACATGTAGTGTCTGTTCATATAATATTCTCTTCGTACAGATCCTAAGAATTCAAATTGGGTCACTTTAAGTTTACTTTAAAAAGGAATGAAAGAAAAAAACACCCTCCCAAATTGTGAGGGAAGTGTTTAGTTTTCAACAGAATCTAATGCATGATTCAAAAGGAGGAACAAAGAAACCCACCAGAACAAAAAAAAACCCCACCTAGCTATTCTGAACCAAGCGTGCACAGCAGCCTCTTCCCAGATGTGGCCCTGGGCAGAACCAGGCTGGGAATTAACCTTATCATAATCCTCTTTGGTTGGTTCCAGGCTGTTCTTTGATTTCAAAATTAAACCAAATTAATGGACACCTGTGCTCAAGTGCCCAATGTTTTAATGTTTCTCTTCCAATGTCACTGTGGTCTTTCTGCAGATAGGCTTCACAGGTTTACATGTATTTAAAGATGGTAACGAGTTGATAGTTTCAGCTTATGTATTAATTGGCTGGGAAATACTGTTGTTGTTTATACAGCAGCTACCTGTTCTCATGATCCTGCTAAAATACAGCCTTATTTACACGCAGCTCTTGCTGCAGGCTGAAAGTGTGCTTTTGAAATAGTTCTGGCTCTGTGGCTTAAATGAGTTGCAATATTTGCTCTTCTACTGAGAGTGCTCTACTTAAGTATCTGGTATAATAATCCAGTGAGCATGTTGTCCACATCATGCTATGAAGTTCTGGCTAGCTATAACTATAAACACAATTCTTTACACAAAGTAATTGAAAATGAACATGGACAGTGACTGAGTGAGAAAATCTAGGCGTGAGGTTTAAGCAGCAAGAGAATTTAATTGATTTGTTTCAATGTATTTATTAATGTATTTTTGTTGTTTGTGTTACAAATCCAGAAGCTGGTGTTGCCTTCAGATTCAATATGAGTATGTCCACTGCTGGTTAGCTGGTGAAAGTAACTGCAGACATTGTAGAGCAATTTTTTACTCTGAGCACATAGTCTATAACTTACTCTCTTAGTCACTAGAGAAATCAATGTTTGAAATCATGCCCTACAATTGACCATTTCTGTCACTAAGTTTAAAACATAACCTAGATAACAACGTTTGCTGTGGAGGTACCTGTGAACACATAACAAGTATTTAAATCTGGTCAGATGATTCCCATCCTTGTATTATTAAAAGGCCAGATACAAACAACATTTGCTGTTGTAACAAGAAGTCTGAGTGGGGTTTATTGTGTTACTTTAAAACTGAAGAACTGCAGACAATTTGAGGTAATGAGCTCCAGTTAGAAAGTATCCTAAGCCTGTAGGATAGCTAAATAGAAAAAGCTAATTTGTCCTGCCCCAGGAAAAGACATCTTTGGTTTTCTGGGACATACACCAGTAGCTGCAGAAAATTAATTTGGCTGATGAGTAGGGTCACTACTTAAATGTCTCCTGTACTTTTATTTGAACTATTTCTGGGGGTGCAGGTAACTGCATCTAATTCAGGTATGGGCCAGTAAACAAGACAATAATTATTTTTTACTCTGTCTTGTGTACAAATTCCTTTGCCCAAAATAATGTCTGAGATTATATGCGTGAAGTTAAGAAACCAGAGAGAGCACAATGGTGGCAGCAAGCTCACCGTTACTCTTGTACAGTTTTGTAAAGCTGAGCTCTACAACTGTAAAGCCTTTCTGCATTTTATACTGAAGAAAAAACATCCTGTGACTATATTACTGTGAGGGACAGATTTTTAAGCTAAAATCCCAGCCATAAGAATACATTCACAGAAACCGGTAGACATTTCCAAATAAGAAACCTGATGTTCAGCTGCCTTTCCCCTAAAGCATGTAGGATTCTTCAAATTAATCACAGTATCCCCAGAGCTAGTTTGACCAAGTTCAGAGAATGGGCACTTGGCTTTACTTCCCTAAAGATAAAATATGTCTTAATTTGTATTATTATTTTTTTAAAAGGAGAAGGGGGTAGGGAGGATATGCTTCTTCCCTTTTTTTTTCAATGCACTCCGAAAGAAAAAAAAACTGGGAGAGGGAAGGGTGATGAGAACTGAAGTTAGAGAGCTGGTTCTGTGCTGCATGGCAATGCTTTGCTGTGGTCCTGCTCCAAGGTGGATGAGGCTGTTGTAGCCAAGCTGGCTATCTGTAGGAATTGTGCCTTACTTATCACAGATACTAAAAAGAGATGAAACAGTAGGGGGACAGGAAAAAACAGGCTCATAGGGAATGCTGTCTTGAAATCCCCCTTTTTGGGGTTTTTTGCTCCTGTAAATGAGAAGGACAGTGAAGTATGCAAATGCTTGTGCTCTCATTCAGATATTAGCTTTGTATTCATAATTTCTTGTGTTAACTAATTTGAAACACCTGTGGCCAGCTTTCCAGGGGCACTGAGCAGTCATGACTACTGCTGAAATTGTTCGATGCTGCTTTTCAGAATGTATGTTGTTGAAGTCCATTTTTTCACAGTACTGTGTATGTTAAGATGGTCTCACAAATTCATGACTGCTCCTGGTCTGAATTTTTGGGTTCTCTGTGAGGATAAAAATACCAGTAATCTCATGTGTCCTAATAATGGGTGGCGTGAAAATAAATCTGCAAAACACTCCATTAAAATGGGTGTGAGGGAGAAAGGTGGAAGTGGGTATAAAAACATGAAGTTCATAGCTTTGATTTCAAAGCAGGGCTTGGATAACATGCCTCTGTGTAATACTTAACCATACAACAAATACAGAAGACCTTAAAAATGCAGTATTGTGATTTCACCAAATAAGACAGGAGTCCTGTTGAAAAGCTGATGCAGGATCATAGAGTTAAAGCTGGATAAAAGTGCATTTGCACAGAGGCAACTGATGTGGCTAGATTGCATGAATTCAGGCAACATTTTTCTGGCATTTCCAAACTTAATCCATCAGCCTTAATATTTGTTAAGTATTCTCCGGGGGATACAAGTTATACAGTGTTTTCCCATTTTGCTCACAATGTTGTGAAGTGTTAGCTTTGCTTTTAAGTATAATAGTCTGGATGTTTAGATTCAGGAAAGTAAGGGTGCTTTCAAGCAGAACCCCATCGTTCCTTGGCATTCTTTGTGGCTATGTTGCATGAACGATTTTGTAGTTCAGTTGCAGATTCTCTAACACCTAAGTGCATAAAATCTCTGTCAATGTTGAAATATATGATACTATCATTAACACTCGTAGAACAATTCTATACACCTTTGAAATGTTTAACTATCTCTGTATTGTAGGAGGCCAAAATTTCAGAATATGCTGTTCGGATCCCTTAAATTCCAGTTTTGCACAGAGTAGGTGCTGAATCTGAGAGATTTCATGCTAATAAGGAATAAACAACAAAGTCTAAATCAGGAATCTGAGTTTCTCTGAAAGCCAGCTCCAACCACATCCTAGCTCCATTTGAAAGAGGGATCCTCCCAATCCCTCCTCCTTCCATGGCCTTTTTCATATGGAGAGAAAACCTATATGCAGAATCAGATGAGAGCTACATCCTCTTCCTTCCAGTCTTCCATTTAGGATGAACATGGGCACCTTACTGTCCTCATCCAAGCACTAGTCTAGACATAGCAAATGTATCTATATCTGGTGTGGCTCTTCTGAAGGAAATTAGGGAAATTGTTTTCTGTTTGCCAGAATGAATTACTAATATTCTGTGTGGACTGGGGAGGTGCATTGTTCTTTATTTGTATTCCTGTTGCACCTTTAAATTCTAAATATCAGCCATGAGCTAAAGATGTTTGTTGGTCTATAGACACCGTGAAAAAGGATGCTGTGTAAAACTACAGCACTTGAGCAATAAGTATACTATGATCTTGGAAATTATGTGGGTTCTTTGAGGTTGCACATTTGAGGGTGTTGCCCAACTTCTTCACTATAGAAATTTTGGCAATTCCTTTTGTCATTATAGAAAAAAACATATCTATATAGAGAAAAGATTGAATTACTCCAAAATGTGCACGGAGTGCTTTCCTGGATGTGGTTTTGGCACAATATGGGAAGTAAGTATAACACTACAGTCCTCTTGATCCTGTGTCCTAGTGAAGTCAATATAAAGCTTCTATTGATTCCAGTGCCTCAGGATCTGGATTAGGGTTTTCAAAATTTAGCTGCAGAAAATTGAACATATACTCTTACAAATAAAGCTTAGAGGACTGTGGATAGTAGTATCTGTGTAAATCCAGACCGTGTTTCATCTCTTTCAGTTTCCTTTCCGCACATAGCATATGCTGCATATTCCTTGGTAGTTACACACAGAATGACCTTTTAAATTTGTTGGTATCATTTCACTTTCTCATAAACACAAGTTTCCTTGTGAAAGCAATTAATGAAAGTGAGATTAGGTTGCAGAATCTTTGCTGGTGGAGAGATAAGAAGAAAGCTGCAAGATAGATACGTTAATATCTTTCCCGAAGCAGAACGAAAATCTCAGCTTCAGCAATGTCAACAAAAACATGTTTCTTTTCAGATTTAATTTCCATGAGAAACTATGTTAAATTAAAACCTTCCAGTGCAGTGTCCTTCCATTTTTTGCATTTTTACTACCTAGAGATCAAACAGTTTGACGCAGCAAAAATTCTAGTGAGTTAGGAAGAAATGCTGATTGGTTTGTTGGCTGGTGGCCGGGGGAATGTTATGACCGAGTAATTATGTGTTCTGGACAGATGTATTAACCAGGCTTCGAGCTGGAGCCACTGGGTATTATTTTAGTCATAAGACTAGAGGAACTGAATCATTTTCAAAGAGCTGGCTGGCTGACACTGCTTTAGTGATGCCTGTTCCAATGATTCTTTGGCAACAACTTCCAACGCTGCACTTATGACACAGTAAACAAAAACTACATTAAAGGTTTGTTTTTTAATCATAAAGAAGTTGAACATTTCCACTGAGCTTTTTTGCTATTTATCAAGAAGCACTCAAGGCTATTGTAAAGCTTCTATCCTTGTTTCTCTTACCAAAGAAGGGGAGCTGTTTAGAAAAACTGTTTTAGATCTGGTGATAGTAAGAATGCTTCAGAATTCAAGGTTTTTATCAGTTCATTGACTACTTATCACTAAACCTGCTGTGTCATATTTGTTTATTCACTCACCTCGTGAGGTGAGTAAGAATAGATTGGGGTTTTTTCTTTTGGACTGACAAGTAGAATGAGGGAAGTTTTCATTATCAGCTTCAAGTTAAGAAAGGGTGTGATTTCTCCTGTTCTGGTAAGTAATAATATTATTTTGCAAGATCCTAGAATATTATATTGATAGGTGCAGAAAGAAGTTGGAAAGGAAAATAGATCTCTATTAAATGAAGTCTTTGCTGAAAAAAATGCAACTTTTACATGTAGAAGGGCATAATGTGTGCATATATTAATATTTAATCTTTTCTAAATGTGATACTTGAGCTATTTCAACAGGTTTTGTCACCTGGTAACCAGGCATTAAAAGACCTTTTAGCTTTGAAGAAAAGTGGTTTTATTCATTTTTAAGCCACTTGATGCTTGCAACTACTTTGCAAATGCACATTGCCAGGGTTGGCGGGTTTTTTTCGGGGGGTGTTCTGTGTTTTTTGTCGTTCTAATCTGACTTCATCACGGGTTCTTTCCTGAGGACACAACATAGAACAAGAGCAGCCCTTCAGAACGAAGCAGGAAAGAGCCTGTTGTTTTGACTTGCCTCTGCAGTGATGGATTATGAATGTAAACTGTTATGTAAGGTCATTTTGAACATTGCCCTGGAGGCAGTATGTCAAGTGAAGCATAGCAAACAAGTCAAAGTTTCTCTTTCTTGGAATTGAAATAGATTTAAATGAAGAAGGTTCTTTTCTGCCCTCAGATTCTGAGGACACACAGTATGTGACTGGAAAAATATAGATCTGTATCTAAAGCCTTGGCAACTGGTTATAGGAGTCTTGAGTTTTATTTTTAGGTCTCCTACTTGCTCATTTGACCATGGTAAATGACAGTCTCTCTGTGCTCTGGGTTCACCTTTTGTAAAACACAGATGATAAAGTGTTGGGGCTGACAACAGCTACCATAGTGCTAAATGTCTGGGGTTTGTGTTTGGTTTGTTTTGGGGGCGGTATGAATAAATGAATACTAAATACCAGTGTGAGAGAAAGAGTATGCTGTGGCAAAATGCAAAAGAGTGAGATCAAAACTCTTTCAGAATTGTGCAGGGATAAATTCTCCCATTCCCTGGTGATCCATGGTGTCTTTCGACCATTCTGTGCCTGTTGGAGTGGCTTATAATTTGTAGGCCTTGACCAATTACGAAGGAGCAATTTGGCCTGTGTGTTTGCCTTCCATCTAGTGTTGGCAAAAGAAGGGTTTGTCCGGAAACTTCCTCTCCATATACCTCAGCAGCCAAAAGTCCAGAGTCATCTTGTTCAGACAGTGAACAAGGGAAAAGCGAGACCAAAGCATATGGTTTCTCTCTGAAAGAGGAAAAGAAAGGGAAAGCTATAGTAATTAGGCTCCTGTACAAATACTTATTTTATAATTGCTTTCTCTTCTTAATATTTTTAATAAACTGTAACCTTTTCCCAGTGTAACATCAAATATTGTGAAATTCTATTTTTCTTGGCTTGATGGAAACTTAGCAAACAGGAGACAAACAGATGTTTCTCTGACAGGGAGCCATTGAAGGAAGAATCGAGGGACACCTACATGCTTCTCTTTCATTGTCCATTCAGGAATGGACTAGGTCACTACTCTGATTTAGGTCTTGCAAGAATCTTTCTTGTCCAGAGAAGACTTGAAAAACAGTAATTTTTTGCTTCCTTTTCAGAATCCTGTAAGGGAGTCAGAAAAGCATACACTTAATTTCCTAAATAAGACTTCATGCTCTACATCTTTGTGTGCATCCATGTACGTACATCTGTCTGGGTGTGTGCATAAATGATTCAGATTATAATCTGAGAGCCATTCAGTGGAAGACTAACAGACAAAAGTTAAAGCCCCAAGTGGCACTTCTAAATTTGTTCCAAACTCTCAATGTGTCTAGGAGTCTGGCCAAGACAAGGTCTGAAAATGTCTTCAAGAGCTGCTTGCTTCAATGGGCCAAAACTAAAGCACCCCAAGTCAATAGAAAACTCTCCTTTTGCATTCATCTGACTTGGAATGGGCCCAATGGATCCAACAGGTTGATGTGATGAGAAGCTAAGTGATCACATATGCATAAATGAAATCCTGCTGTTGTACATGTCTGAATTATGCTCATTTAAATCCCCAGAACACATATGAGTGCTCAACAGCCATTAATTCCTTATCCGCCATAATGAGCTTAAATTGTGAGCTGAGGTCCCTGGAAGATTTATGCAAGTTTCTTCTTTTCCTTAATTGGAAAAAGTTGGCTCTTTTTTTTTAAAGAAAAAAAAGTAATAATAATAAAAATTAATCCTTCTAGTTTAGTCGTGATTTCTTTTCTTCTACTTACATCCGAGATGTTGACGCTAAAGTATACAGCCCAGACACTGAATTCTCATGAGGCAAATATGTTAATGGTTTATAGATTACAATAGCTATTATCCCATTTACTCTGAGAACAAGCCACGAGATATAAAAAAATGAATGGTATAATGAATAAATGTACTGTAACCTAGACCAAAAGTTGTTTTCTGAAGATGAAAAGTGGAAGGTCATGGGACTTCAGGCTGGCACTTTATTAAAAAAGTGTGCTGACAATTTGTGTCAGGCAACTATAATCCTTAGACTACAACTATATGTTATCCTACAAATTGCTGTAAATGGAAATAAACAATGGTGCTCAGGGGAACTGGCTTAGCTTACACAGAGCAAAATAGCCCACTGTGAGTACAAATGAAGACCATAATGTTTTTTTCCTTTATTAAATTCCTAGAATTGTGTATATAGTACTAAATCTATGAACTCAAAACTAGAAATATATTGTGCATTGGATATATGGGTGCACCTATAGAAATGGAATGGGTAAATGCCCTCAGGCATTGAGATCAGTAGTTCACGATTTTGGTGTGATTTTGAATGGTAAATGTTCCACTGGTATAATCCTAGGTGCTGGAACCCAACAGCATATTTAGAGAGCTGTCACCGAGAAGTGACATTTTGTTTCTTCTTTGGTATTTGGAAAAGAGCCAGAGGTAGGAACCTTGAAAGAAAAGAAATCCTGCTCATCTGCAGATTGGTGCTATCTTTCCTCCTTCAGCCATAGCAACTCTTGGATCCTGGCTGTCTTATAATTTTAGTTTAAAAAAAAATTAAATAAATACAACATTCAATACTGTCCTTAAAAGCCAGAGCATTTGCATCTCATGCACAGGACACAGCTGAAGCAAAGTGCCACCTCTGCTTGCCATGCTGTGTGCACTAGCTGCGTAACACACACGGTGGTTTGGCCTTTGGCTGGTAGGTTGCTTTTGGGTGATTAGATTAGATGTGGTTTAGAGCCTGATTTACTTTGTCTTGTTGTTTTGGTAATCAGAGCTTTTAATTTTTGTTCTGGATTTTGTGGGGTTGGGGATTTTTTTTGAGCACAAGAACAATGAGGAGGATTATGCCACTTTTAACACATACACAACAGAGGCCGAGCCTGATTTACAGTTTATGGGAGTATATACTGAGAATAAATCCATTATCAATATGGTGCTACTTGGGCACTGTATTTATAAGGCCACTACACAAGCCTTTCTGTTTTCTTACAAACTAAATCACTTTTATACTGGCAAAACTCCTGATACAAATATGTTATGAACACAAGGAAAGCAGACTATGAATGAAGATATTTTGTTTTGTTTTCAAAATGAAGAAAAAAATACAAATCTTGGTGCTAATGGGTTAGGGATGAGGATGTTTACAGGATAATTTGAGTGGGGACTAAAACAAAAGGAACGTTTTCATCCTTTCTGATGAATAGATGTTTGTACAGCACCATAAAGATGAGAGGCATGTTAAGTGTTACTAATTAATATTCTTTCAAGATATTTATAAGATATTTATAATATTTATGTATTTATGACAACAAAAATGTTTCAATATAAAAGTGAATTATCCCAGCAAAAATGCCAAGCTTTTGATCTGCTTATACATCACACCACTGCAAACTTTTTCCTTTCAACCTAGAGTTACATTCAAAAGCAGAAAGATATACAGCTGACGTTTCAAACTGAATGACACTACGATAAACTAGGGTTTCTCGAGAAGATAAAATACATCATAAATCGGTGTAACACTTACCTCATTTTAAATATTACTGTCTCCTTTTATCAGGTAACACTATATAACCTCCCCTTACCTCCTTTCTTCCCATATTTTATTTGGTATATTAATTCTGAACAATGATCACAACCAGAATTTTTTTTAATTAAAATCAAATATATGGCTTTAGAGGCTTAGGTTATCTGATAAAAATATTTTAATTAAAAAGATACCAACTCTCTTGATTCCCTGATGAGTTGATAATAATTGAAATGTACAGTGTTAATTTTAATCTGCACTCAGTTGTTCAAAGAAATAATTCTTACCCTTCTTCAAAGTCAAAAATAAATAAGTAAAAAGAAATCTCTTAAGTCGAAGAGGAATATCTGGCCCAATGGGCTTTTTTTTTTTTATTGCAGGTTGTCACAAAATCACCCACTATTAGAAAGACCTTATTACATTTACTTACAAAGTTATTTTATTTTATTTTTCTAAGAATAAGGAAATGCTTGTCTGACTACTGTAGCTGAGGTGTTTCTACTTTCATGGCACTCTACCTCTACAGGAATGTTATATCTCTTACAAAAGTACTTGCTTTACGAAACGCTGGCTCCATCATGATCAATTGGGAAATAGATTTCACTGAAATGAGGATTTCCCCTGGGCCTTACCCAGAAGTACACATGGAACGAGGACAAATTTTAAGCTGAGAAAACTATCAGTATGTAGGGAACATGGTGGTTGTGCAGCAGGTCTGCAATGTCCTGTTAGAGGAAAGCAGTTTGAGGAGAGGTTAGGAAACAACATTCTAACACTTCAAGAACAAATAAAGAGCATACAAAACCAGGAAAGAGAAAGAAATTGCTGATTTTTAATATTTTTTTAATTTATTTACTAATATCATAAAGCACTATCAGAACAACTTCTTTTTCAGGTATTTTTGAAAACTTCTGGGCCAAGCTTCTATTTGAAAATTGATTTTTGTACAAGCTTTTTAAGATGGATCAGATGTTTAAGAGTGGTTAATTATTATTTTATATGGCAACTCAGGGTAACATGATTTGATAACTGAGACTGAAACAAAAATATAGAACTTGACTGGCAGCTACTATATTACAGTTTCTATATAATTTAAGAAAAGTTGGAAATACAAGATGCGCATCCATAAGTGACTGAAAAAGTTATTTTTTTCCCTTTTGAGATTGTTGTACTTAATTAGATATTAATTCCAGGTGGGATGTCACCTGGAATTCTTTCATTTAGAATGATTGATTTTTAAGATCTAATCCGTTTTTATAAATCACTGTATGAGCATGACGCAGTTCAGACCAGTGATTTAATTCTATTGTGACTATTCTGACCTTAAATATTAAACAAGCATGGGATACTCAGTAAAAACTGTTATGGAATACTCTTCTGAATAAAAGTATTAGATTTAACTTTTTACAGAAATTTCAGATGTCTTTATTTTCCAGATCTGGTGATGATTAAGCAAAATCAACTAACTACAACCAAAATCAACTAAATTCAAATAAACTATCATGTTTGGGCTTTTTTTTTTTCCCCCATAACAATTTAGGTTAATCTACCCATGCACTGTTTCTAAGCCACTGATAAAATAAAAAGCTCAGAAACTGAGAGAAGCTGTACATGCCGTTGAATACTACGTAAGAGTAAAAACTGTTACTGTGCTACTCACAGAAAAAAAAATAGCACCAACTATGCACAGTAGCAGACCAAGTACGCTGAAAGGGTGTATGCAGATGTCAGGATACGGAGTGTTATTCCCTCTATTTAATATGCCTTCTGCCTAACCAAACACCTTATTTAGGCAGCTTGGTAAGTACTGCAATTTTCAGAAGTGCAGGACGCTTCCCACGAGCATTAGGGGGAATATGTTGGCCAGACTTCATTAGAGGGGCTAAATAAGATCCTCAGAGCCCAACTGTAGGCATATATATCTAATGTTTTTGTTCATCAGCCTCAACGTGTAAAATTTCTTAAGGTGTGCCTAGTTGATTTATTCTTGTGAGTTCTGTAGATTGTGCCTAAGTATTTTCTTGTGTATCAGATTTCACTTTGCACATGCTGTTTTGCCTTGATCCTGTAGTAGGGGAAGGGGTAGCATTTATTTATGCATACTCTTTATTATTTTATATGCTCTTTCTGCAAAAGTTTCATAAGTTCTAGTAAGACTTGCCATTTGAATATTTCCTGAATATGTAAGCGTGTTTAGGGTATGAGAGAGGATGAAACTTGATTTTGTAAGTCAATGAAATCAGGAATCGGAATTTTAGAAACAGGGTTTCTGGTTTTACTTCTCTGACATTAAATTAAAAAATGTTGGTGTCTGAAGTGGTGTCGCTATTTTCTCATCATTGAATGTTAGAACTTGACACTTTTGCCTTCCTAACATCTACGTGCTTGCCATTAGGTAGTGATAATAACAGAATTAAAGAGGTATTCTGGATAGATGTTTTAAATCAACACTAATCCTTGGTGAGTAGCGTTCTCTCTTCAGGGTGAAATGCATTTGTTATCGACTTCCCCAAAAACATATTCGGTTGGTGCTTTTTAGTCTTATTTCTGTCTTTTTTAGGTCTGTAGTAGGAAAAAATAAATGAAGAGCAGCATACAAAGCTGTTCTCCACTAGGTCAATAGCGTGGTTTAGAAACCAGTTTGTGGCAACCAGACATCCAACAGCTTTTACTTGTCTTTCATCTTGTGTCTATATCGTTTGCTCCATGAGACAACAGGAACAGCCAATACGAAGAAATTTGGGCTGCTTAAAAGTTATGTCAGTCTGTGCTTTTCTTGAGTATAGTTTAAAACAACATATCTCTTATCTCCTCAGGTTTTTTTTTTCTTTTTAATGAATCAATCTTTTATTATCTCCCTTCACAGAAGGGCAACATTTGTTTCTTTATTTTGTATATGATGTTACTACAATAGATAACAGGATATTGCAGTCTTTGTGATGATTTAGAACCGAGGGGGGGTGTTCTTTCTTTTTCCTTTTTTTTACGTGCTGTTTCTTTACCTCCTTTGCTTTTGGTTTTGCTCATGTTGGATTGAACCTGCACATGTGCTGTAGACAGTCTTCTGGCTTGCATGCATACACGCACATGTGGTGCGTATACCAACAGGATCCACTGTGATAGTCTGAATGCATTAATCCTGCAAATAAAGCTGCTCTCTCTTTTGACAATGTGGCTTATTGACATGTCTCACTACAAACAAACAAACAAAAAAAGCCCCCTCAAATTCAACATCTCCTGAGAGAGGAACGCTCAAATGCGATGCTAATATCTGGGAGAGAGACCTGTGTTCGTGACTGCTTTTAGCTTCCTGTGTCTTTACAGGAGAAATCCCGGCGCTGTTTGGGGTCATCTTTCAGCTTTGAAAAATATGCACATCCCCACTGCAGTGACTGCACCCTGAATACGTGCTTACTCTATGCTTTGATGATTAATCAATACGTGTTGTTAATAGCATTTTTGGTTTTCTGATGATATAGAAGGAGAAATAATCATATGGGTCACAGAAAAAGAATATTTCTAAAAGTTGGCATATTCACTGGTCAAAATGTCATTGGAATAGTCTGCTGAATGAGTACACTATATTGCTTGTTCTTTGTTTTAGTAAATAATTTTATTGTTTTGAAAAAAAAATCTTCAGAAAAATTCAGAGGAAAATCACTTTAAGTCCTTTGAGATAGTATTTATTATTCTAGTTATATGTAGAGCAAAACTGTGAACTCATGAAGTTCTGTCTGCTTACATATTTTGTTCAGAGATTAGTTGTATTAATGAAATAGTCTTTTTTTTAAAGCAGAAATAAAGGAATACCTTTTAAACATCACAAACATTGCCACCAAGCTTTGCATTTTATAAATCTCTTTAGCACTCTTTAAATAACTTTATGCCCTCATCAGAGAAAAAAGATCCAAGTTCTAACTGTGCTTTACTGCTAAAGGTATGAAAATTTGTTAAAAAGGAAGTATAGGATCAATTTACTGTTAAATGTATTACAGAAGTGAAATGTTAAAATGCAGCAATGGTATGTTGGAAGCATTTAATTTTGATAGGCATGATGTATAGCTAGGGAAGTAAGTGTACTCAAATAATTATGCTGTCTTTGAAAGACTAGGCAATTTAAAAGTAGATTATCCAATGAGACCGAAGTAGTAGTTGTCAAATTTTCAGGAAGTAATTAAACAAGCAGAGGGTCTCTCTTTTTTACTGGCCGTTTCTGGGTTGCATAGGGATTATGAAGAGAGACAAGAAAAATGACAGAGCAGGCTGAACAGCACATCAAACTCCCCTTGAAGAGAGCTTTTTTTTTTTTCCTCAGTGGCTTTCTGACTTACGAATACGCTAGGTAATGCTTTGTGATATTTTTGGGGCAGGTATCTGAGAAAACGTGCCCTTTGGAAAAGCAAGGCTGCATAGACTTCTTTTTAAATACTTCTCAATGAAATCTGTGTTGCCCCAAAAGACTAGTTCCCTGTTTAGGGTTTGGGCTTCCCCCCCCCTCCCCCCTTCTTTTTTTTTCAGGGCTTTTGTTTAGACCTCAACTCTTCTGGTCGGCTGCCATCTGGCACTCTGCCTCGTCTTTCCGAAAGCTGGGCCGCGATTGTTTCTCCAGCTGCTGCCGGTGCTGCCTGAGCCTTCGCACAGCTCTGCACCGCTCACAGGGCGCCGCAGTCCTCCTCCTCCTCCTCCTCCAGCATACACAGCCCGGCTTTGTAACGCTCTGGTTTCTTCAGTTCACGTGCAGCAACAGGTAATAGCTGCCTCTGGGTTTTCTCGGCAAGGTAACGTCTGGTAACAAGCAGCTATTCGCTTGGGTCTTGGTTCGGCTCAGAAATTTTGCTGCCAGCCCCTGGAGCAGAGAGCAAGGGTGTGCAGTGGGATCCGGCACTGGCGGTCCAGTGCGGGGATGCAGTTCCGTGATCACAGAGCACCCGCTGGCCAGTGGAAATGTGGAGGGCAGGGCTGTGTCTTTAACCCCACCTATTTCCACTTGCCTTGTCTAGGGATGGACAAAATTGCTCCATTTGTTATGATTCACAAGTCAAAAAATCAGTGGAGGGGCAAGTTACCTTGCCCCTCTGTCATGACTTCTGCTCCATACCTTAAATTTATCTTAAATACAGGAATTGTGGTTTCTCTTGAAAAAAAAAAAAAAATTATTTGAGCCTTTACAGTTTTAAAAGTGACTCAGTCCCTATCTTCCATTTCCTGGGTGTCTGACTACGCTGAGCAACAACAGCAAACCATGCGCTCTTCTTTTTAGTTAAATACAATTGCAGTTGATAATGAACTTGATCCAGCAATTACCAGAAGATGTCTTTTGGATGAGGTATCTCAGGGAATTTCTGTAGAGAAATTTATGCTTTCTCAGTCCTGGGGGGGCTCAGGGTTTAACTGTGATTATTCAGAGGCAAATTCAATACACAGAAAAGTTTAGAATCAAAAAATGTACAGTTACGGAATCAAAGTAATACAGACACAAATTGAAAGCAGAATTAAATATCTGAGCCCAGAACTGTGATTCATAAATCCTAAAGCTTTTAGTTGTGGCTTTTAGTTTTTGTGACCATAGGCAGGTTTCAGTAGCCATAAACAATTCACACAAAATGTAGCAGTTTTGTAAATTCTTACATAATCATCCTAGGAATCAGTATCTAGGTAGTGAGTGTTGTATCAAATCAAGAGATTTTTGGGAAGATGAGAAAAATGCTAATTTATCTACAATACATGTTCTGGAGCATCTCTGATAATACAGTGTGCTCTGATATTCCATTGCAGGAAAAGTTCAGTAGTTCTTTCTTCCATGCCGGGGTCCTCTGGTAGTGAGGGTCAAATGGGAAGGTCGAGCTATCCCAGGGGAAAGACTAGCCAACTGCAGGGTAATTGAAATGTTTGGATACTTTGAACCACGGCTGAGTTTTGGATTCTCTAACAGGATAGAGAGCCCTGAACAGTAAGTCTAGTTCAAGGCAGGGTTTTGGCACATAGACACTTCTTTGGAAGGGTGTATGTATCTCGTATCAGTCATTTTAAAGTGAAATAGAGCTGAAACCTGAGGCTCTTCAGAATATAGATTAACTTTAATGGTGTTTATGAATTTGCAAAAATAAAGTATCTGGCTTTTGGCAGTAAGGCAGTGCTCATGCTGTTTTCTTAAAAACCTGCACAGCACACACACAAAAAGAAACCCAGTTCTTTAGAATGACCCCATTTCAGCCGTGTTTTGCCCTGTTTTGTCCAAATGTCATCTCACCATCAAAGATATATTCCTAAATTCGTATACATTGAGCTGATCTTCAGGGAGGAAAATAAATAAAGCTCAGCATAAAATTGTGTAGTTTTGTATGTGTGTTGCTCCTTTTCTTTCTATTCTCGACAGGCACATGGTGACTTTCTAAAAGCGACCTAGCCACAGCTTGCAAGATAGCCAAGCTAATAAGCATTGCCTGAATAATAAGATGTGCCACTTCCACCACAGGGCTCACGAGCTGTTTGGCAGGATTCTTGGCTCAGGCAAATGGAGACATGCAGCTTCTAGGTATCTATGCTGACTGTGCAAACCAACTCGCATCCCTCTGTGCCATCCTCCCAGCCTTTCTTGGTCTCACACCAGGACAGTTCTTCAGGAGCCCTGACTATTTACACTCTCCTTTTGGTAACAGCTCACAACAGAATGTATTTCCAAAGTATGTAAAAGCAGGAAAAACTGACACGAGTGTCCAGCATGAAAACGGCTTTCATCCTTATTCTAGAATTTCCATCCCCCTTTCTCTATATTCTAGTAAAGCAGACACAAGAGGAGAAATCACAGCTGTCCCAACCCAGAAGGTGAGGGAGCAGATCAGATCACTGCTGCAGGTTTCTCTCAGAAATGCCTCAGTAAAGGGTCATGGGCAGTAAAAAGCACTCCAGTCCTTGCATGAGCCTTTGGGAAACCTCCCGCAGTGTCCCGTTCCTGGATTTGCCATTGCAGTGCACAAAGCAGTAAGCAACACCTGAGACCACTTGGGGGGACTCAAGGTCCGTCTGACCGGACTCTCAGAAAGCTAGGAAGGGAACCTAAGTATTTTGAATAGCCAGACCAACACTATAACTGCCTATAAGTAGGTGTTTCTCTGGACTTGCTCCTGAGGCATGACATTTCTCCTGCGAGCAAGCTGCTTGACCCTGCCATTTTCAGTTGCCTAAAGAGTTCATTCTCCCCCACCGCAAGCCAGTGCTTCAGCCGCTCTCTTGCCTGGCATGAAGACTAGTGAGGAAACTTTCCATGTTGATAACAGAGCCAGAAAAGGCTCTCTTCACCTTCTTTTTTTACCCTCTCATACGATAGGCTAATGCAGGATTTCTCCCTAAGACATAAGGATTTATAGCTGTTTACCTTACCCGTCCCCTGCTTTTAACTGCAGGACGTGGACTCCTGATTAATGCTGCTGACTACTGAGCAACAGCCGCTGTGCTCCATTAGGAGGACTGGAAGTTACCGGTGGCATCTCTTGGAGCAAAACTTCCTTTTAATAAGTCCATAGTTGCCCGTGCAGCAAATAAGCCAATAACATTGTCATAAGTAAACCTTAGAAGTGAACTTGCAAATGAAATGTATGCTTTTGTTTCAGAAGTGGGAATTTGAGAACCTGAGTAAGATTTTTTTTTTTTTTAATTTTTGAAGTAACCAGTTCAAATGTTTTCACTTCCACATCTCATGAATGGTTACATCTTTTTAAAAAATAAATTAGCTTTACTTTTTTTTTTTTTCTGATCGGTTTTGTATTTCTACATGAAAACTGCATTTTCAAAACACTATTTCTGGTAGTTGGAAAATTGAGATAGTAAGAAATTATGACAGTCGAGGAAGGTGATAGCTATTTTTCTTAAGACTTTCTGCAGTCACAGTTGCGATGGCCTGAAGTAAGGTGAGAGCACATTGCTCTTCAGTAATTGCACCATCTAGTTACAAGTGTATGTACGACACTGGATGGGGTTGATGACAGTAAACAGGCCCTTTTCAACCTCTCCCATCCTGGTAAACCCAGATATGCACCTGCATATCAAGAATATTATACACAGGTTGTAAAGACACTTCTGACTGAATCTGCAATATACAGGTGCTTACAGAAGCATCAGGAAAAGTACTAATATTTGCTAGATATATGTAGATGTGCACGTTAATTCAGTTTTATGACAGGTCTGTCAACAGATTGATTTTTTTCTTAACTGAAACAGATGAATGGAACTGATTGTACTGTCCTTGGAGTCACCAGCCTGCTGGTTTTTATGAAAGTGATGCTGTAAGCAGTGTCCAGGGAGAGGCTGATTTGTGAAGGGGCTGATTTGTTGCAAACTGATTTGGGACTGGTGGGGAAAAGCTCCCCTTGCTACCCTGGAGACGGGTGCTTGGAAGGTCACAATCTAGAAAAGTTTGAGAGTTGTTCTGCTTATGGTGGTAACACTGAAATCTGCAAACTGCAGATCAGCAGTATATTTGCATGTGAGGAATACTATTCGACATTAAATTGAGGCTGTTAATTTTAGTTTTTACTAATGACTGTGGATGCACAAGGGATTACAGGAAGGAATAAGACTGATCTGCAGTCTGAAAGCATGTGCCCAGAGCATCATTCGATATTATGCACCCTCTCAAGCTGAAGAGCAAAGAGCTAATTCTTCAAACAAGCGTGGTGTGAGTAACTTCAGAGTTCCAGAGAAGGGTTTGGTTGCATGGGTCATCCTCTACATTTGGGGAATTATTGGGCGTGATTATAAATACAGGAAGAAAAACCTGGGGGTATCTGTGAGAGGCATCAAACAGCCCTTTCTTGAGATTCGTTTTCAGTCCTTTATCATACTGGCTCAGAATTGGAAGGCTTTGGAGTTTGCCCCAAATAATTAGATATTACTTTATTCGGGAACCCCATTTAATCCTTTGGCTTCTATGCAGAGAACCACGAGTGCAAATACGCTTACCAAAGCCCTTAGTTTAAAACCAAAACCAAAAAATAAATAAACCCAGACCTGTCCAAGGAGCTCTCACTGCTCTTTTTAACCAGCTAGAAGGCTGGGTTCTTCCGTTGCTCCCGCTCCACTCCTCGGGCAGCAGCACAGGCTGTTTGCAGATGGAAAAAA
>NW_009260485.1:941370-941678 GCF_000687185.1 Egretta garzetta
GTGTAGCGCAGGCTTTTGTCAAATGGAAAAAAAAAAAAAAAAAAGTGATATTTCCTTTCATCGGCTTTCATTTGCACGTTTTTAGCTTCACTGCGCGTTCCCCGCTGGTGTTTTAGGAGCTGCCCGCTCTCGCCCCTCCGCCCGCCACCGCGTCCCTCTTTACCCCTCTCAGATAAATAACCCTGGCTCCCCACTCCCCGCAGCGGGGGAAGCTTTGCGCGCCTCTCATCCTTTCTCCCTTCTTACTGAGCTCCTCCTAATGCTCTTTTTTTGTTTGGTTTTTTTCCCCCCCCCCCTCTCTTCTTCGG
>NW_009260485.1:943396-961296 GCF_000687185.1 Egretta garzetta
CGGGGAAGCGACCCGCGTTTCGGCGTTAATGACCGCTTCGGGGCGTTGAAATCGCCGGGCCTGGCTGGCGGAGGAGACCCGGCGGGCAAAGGGCACTGCGCCGTAACAGCAAGCATTTGCTAAAGGAGGTGCTGCCGAATGACTGCCGGGATTTAGGCTTCCATTTGCCGGATAAGCTTTTGAGTAATTATGAAAGCAGGCCAATAACTTTTATAGAGGAAAGAAAAATATTTAAAGTCGGTAACTTGTCTAGTAGCTGAAAATTAGCTTCTGACAACAAACGGGATTTCCCCTCCTCGTCGAATCAAAGAAACTTCTATGCTTAAATTTCACCCTGAAAGATCTACTGTTTAAAACATAACAACACCCCGCAGGGCAATTTTTCGGCTTTAGAAGAACCTTTTAAACCAAACCAAACCGGAGCGCTGCCCGTGGGCAGACGCGTCCGCTGGGAGCGGAGCATCCATGTTATTTTTGTTAGGATTTTCGCGGATGCAGGGAGCGCGGAAACGTGACTCTCCCCTGCGGATCCTGAAGGTCTCCCTACAAGATTTTCTCTTCGACCTGTTTGTTGTCAAACGAAGTAATTAGGGAAAGGAATTACCCGCCCTGGCGCTGCGCCTGCAGGTAGCAGAGGCGTTACAGCTGTAAACTTGGCGTTTTCTGAGCGCCTGCGGCTCAGCTCCCTCCCCCATCAGCACCGCACCTTTCGGGGGCTTAAAGCCTTGCGTTTAGCTGGGTGTTAGCCAGCTGCGGAGGGGTGGGCGATGCCGCCCCCTCTGCCCGTTTCAGCTTCCCAGCCGGGTTCCACAGGCTCTGCCTCTGCGGGTAGGGGCAGGGCGGAGGCTGCGGCGAGGGGCAGCGCTGCCGGCAGCCTCCGCCTCGGCCTTCCCGCCGCGGGGCTGGGATGCGCCCCGAGTCACTGCTGGGAAACGCAGATGAGGCGCCGATGAGCGCAGCTCCCGCCGGCTTTGTGAGGGCTCCCTTCTCCCTTCGTCACTGAAAATCCCCCACGCGAATTTCCCCGGGTGGGCCCCTATATATTAACATTCTCTTCAATGTTAACGTTACTTTAAAAACAAACAAACAAACAAACAAAAAAAAAAAGAAGAAAAGAAGCGAAGGCGCTTGTGACAAATCAGCCTTTGAATTTTTGCCTTCTCTCGGACATGGTTCCAAGCTCTTAATTTTATCCGTGCAAACGAAAACAGTAAAGGTTGAGGTACGGATTCTTAAAGATACATAAATGAACACGAAGCAATAGCGTCAGTGTATGCGTATATATATAAGCACTTTTGTCACTTGTTCAGAGCACTTTCCTTGAAAAAGAAAAGAGGCTGAAGAAACGCTTACCCCTTCACCAGGTTAAAATCCGTCTGTTATTTTTAAATGTTTAAACTCTTTCGTCAGGATTATGGCTTTATTCCAAATGAATGAAATACAGGGGTTTTGCTTGTCGCAGGGAAAAAAAAAACCCAGTAACAACAACCAAACAAACCCCCAAAACATTTTCTCCCCCTTCCCACCTCCACAACAACAAAACCCCAGAGCATCCGAGCATTTTTGGGTTTTATTTTGCTTTCGTTATTCAACGCTGAGACTTAACAAACGATTACAGGTTGGAAAACACATCTGAAAACGCTAGGGTCACATTACGACAAAGGTCTGGCCAGCATTAATTTAATGTTTGGAAAGCAGTTGACAGTTGCGAGTGTTCCCCCCGCCTTTTCTTCCTTTCCTTTAAAAATAAACCCCTTCAAAAAGAAACCACAGACCCTGTCTGGGTTACTGCAGGTAGGGTTCCCCTCGCCCTTTCCACTTGCAACCAGCACGAAGGGGTAAATTGAAAGCTCATTTAATTATTTTCATTCTAATCGCTTTAATCCCCTTTATACTAGGAGCAAATGATGATAATGGGATCCACATGGAAAAGACCCCCGGGAGGGGGCGGTTAGGGCTGGGGGATCCTCGTGGCCCTGCGCCCCGGCAGGTGGAGCCCGGCGGGGCGGGGCTCGGCTCGGCGGGGATGGGGGCTTTAAAATAAAGCGAGCGCCGGGGAAAGGCTCCCGAATCCGTGGGTAGTTTATTTCTTATTTTACTATTTTATTTTTTTGCTCCAAGTGAGGCGGCTGTAAAGTGACCCGGTCGTCACCCTGCGGTGACAGGGGACCCTCCTGAAGGAGGGGAAAGGAAACCCCGAAACCCTCGCCCCGCCGCCTGGGAGCCCGAGCAAGGACAAGCTGGTTCGTTTCTCGGGTCGCCCTCGCAATCCCCAGCGACCGCGCAAATCCCTGCGGGGGCTCCGCTGAAGGCCAGGGAGGAGGAGGAAGGGCAGCCCGCCGGCGGTATTTGTTACAACCACCGCCGTAAAACCGCTCCCCCCTGAGGCTGCGGGGAAACACAGCCAAGCGAGGTCGCCGGGCGCTTGGGTTTCTTTGGGTGTTGGCGGATCTGCGCAAATACGGGACCTGCCGGTTTTTATAAACATCTTTTGGGACGCAGTCAATCAATCATGATGGCAAGCAGGCAGACCAGGAGCCTAGGATATATACAAGGCATAAATATACATATATAAACCCTGTCAAACTTTTGTAAAATTTCCCTTCCCCCCCCCCCCCTTATAAGCCTTTCTAAGCAAAACTGTATCTAGAAAGATCCCGATGAAGTCAGGAAATCACAATGAAAAAGTAGGAGGTATTGTTAGGAAGTTATGTTATGCTGCATGTTTTAATACCAGCAGGGGAAATGTTAGAAAAGAGAAAGAAAAAAAGTCTAAGCCAGTTGAAGACTTAAAAAAAAATCCTATTATACTTACAGACAGGGACCCAATTTCAAGAATACGTGGCTGAAAAACATGAAACCTGGTCATTTTAAAATACGATGCAATAGATATATCTGGAAAAGACATGAGTTTACCAGATTTTCTAGTCAGCAAAGTATTCTTTATGTTGCAGTCATTTCTGGTCTTTAATTTGAAACATATTTGTACCCAGGGATAGGTCATTGCAAATGCACAGTATCTTTTTTTTTTTTTTTTTATGATCTTCTGATAATAAGAGCTCTGCACAGCATGGAGTTTGTGCCCTCTCTTTCTGACACTGAGTCTCTTGCTTGCAGGAGGACATGTGTGAACAAGGGATCCACAGCACGAAGAGCACAACAGATCTGAAGCATCCCAGTAATGCGGAGAGAATAGTTACATACCAAGGTAGGAGAAAATCAAGTTTCAGGACTTAAAAGATGAAGGCAGATTCTGAGCTGGTGTAAATTAGGAGTTTCACTGGAACAGAGGACTGGCTGGCGCCGTAGAAGTGGTGGCTTGTTATGTTGCCAGGATCTGAAACCGCAGCGCCTTCTTCTGGATAGTGAGCACCAAGAAAAGCCCTGGGCTCTCTTGCCCTGGTGGGGGAATGATGCTCAGAGTGCAGAAGCTGTGCTTTGGCAGAGAGCATCAAGGGGAACTTTTCCTAGCTGGTGAAACCTGCCAAACAAGCTGCTAAAATGGGGACCAGAGCATTGGTTTCACTCAGGAAAGATCTTGTGACTGCATTGCCTCTACGGAGCCATTGTCAAGCGTATTTTTCTTTGTTGCAATTACTGCATTTGTTGCACAGGTTTTCCTATCAAGAATAAACTTGATATTAAACCCACTTTCACTCCATGGTTGTCATCTGTTAAATCATACAAGGAGCCTGAGCCAAATACTACTCTTGTCAGGAGAGGGGTTTTTGGTGCTGCCCTTTCAAGCTGGCTGGGTCTTACAGGCATGCATGGTACAGAAGGTTGGTTTCATTGGCTTCTCAGAAACTCAAAAGCACATGTTTAAAGATGTGTATTGTCAGCAGAATAGGGATTGGGATCTGCTTACATCTAAGATCCGCCCCGTAACGACTTGTGCTTAAGATTAATTGGATCATGTGCTTGCTTAAAGGCCGTTTTCATTTTTTATATAACAATTTATACCTATCATCATGTAAATGACAGCTTCATCAGTCAAAGCTTTATTATTGTGAACCTGATGTATTATTTTCCTTAGCAATGTATTATCGAGTTCTTTCACAGAAGCTTGTCTCGATCTGTGGTAGATAAGACAATGACACAATGAGGGGTAAAAGCACTAATTGACAATTTCCAGCTAAAATAGTATATGAAGTAAATAACAACAATTAAAATAGTAGGTGAAGAATCTGCAAATATTTAATAACTTTGATGCAAGTGATATTTTTGTAAGCACGGTAATGCCAATACCATGTTCTAACCTTCTGGGGTAGCAGTTGTAAGGTGACTCTCTCCTGCTCTCAGATATCAGTGGATTACTTTGGGCTCACCTGAAGTTCACAATCTTTATTCACAAGAATTCTTGGCAACCACAGGAATGGTATTGTAATGTTATGGAAAAAACATGAAAGCTCACACATCTTTTTTACCCTCAAAGATTCAGTCTTTCCCCGCTCCATCCTCCAAGATAAATGATTGTTAAGAACAATATAAACAAGCTTTTTTGGAAATGAAGAAAGCTAAAAAGAAAGAAAGGGGGTGAGAAATACACAATATGTGTACTTGACAGCATAAAAACTCTACACACTCAACCAACCAACCTGGCTTTCTTCAGCCTTTGAGTGTACGTCCTCAACTCTGTGATACGGCAAGTGACAAATCTTTTTCTGGAAGATCTTATCATAGAATCATAGAATGTTTTGGGTTGGAAGGGACCCCTAGAAGTCATCTAGTCCAACCCCCCTGCAGTGAGCCGGGACACTGCTAACTAGATCAGGTTGCTCAGAGCCCCATCCAGCCTGTCCTTGAATGTTTCCAGGGATGGGGCCTCTGCTACCTCTCTGGGCAACCTGTTCCAGTGTTTCACCACCCTCATTGTAAAGAATTTCTTCCTTATATCTAGTCTAAACCTACCCTATTTTACTTTTAAAGACAGTGCTCCTGACTGACCAAAGGCTGTTTGTAGGAAGCGCCAGCCAGAGCAGACAGATTACTATTCATCAGCCTAGGAACAGACAAATTCACCTTTGCTGGATTGTGTAGTACACCTGTACCCTGAGAATTGGCTACAAAGGGGGTGAAACCAAGAGGGCACTTTAATCACCACTTGAGAAAATTAGATCATAATTTACTAAAACTGAGAAACCTTTTCTTTTAGACCAATATTTTGCTATGCCTGTACAGGTGGGACTCAGCTATTTATTTTATAGGTCTCCTATGCATCACGGGCATTGAATTTTACCGTTTCTCTTTTCTCTGAGGTTAAATGCTTTCTGACTAAAGCATTACTTGTATTAAGTAACAGAATTACTGTTACTACTTGTAGCAAGCCTAAAGCCTCCAGAGAGCCAACCTGCTTTTGTTTCTCTTCTTTATTGAGATAAGGTTATCCAAAAAGATTTGAGAATACCGCTATGTCACAATTGATAACACAGGGACATTTATCAGCTTAAACGGTGTACTGAGACCATGGGTCAGTCAGAAGGTGAGGCGTTAAAGATACTGCTAAGCTTTCGCTTCTTCCAAACCATAGTGACATCCTGACTCTACTCCCGCAGGTTATTGACTTGCTTTTGACAGTGGTGGGGCCAGAATTTTAGTAGGGTGCATCTTGTTAGGTGTGCTGTAAAAGTAATGCAGATAAGACTCTCCATGTGTTATCTTATATTCTATATAAAATTCTGCTTAGTTCAAGTATGTAGTGAACAAGATAGACTAGAGATGGCTAATCAGCATTCATGGAATTAATTTGAGGACAATTTTGGAATGAGAAGGAAGTTAATGACGTAAAGCTGCGTGTTTGGCAATGTGGGCTTCCTTTTCTATTTTTTTTGTACAATAGAACAACTGTCCACACTTAAAAAATATCGACCCTCACTGATCATACATCTTAACTGCTAATTTCTTTTGTTTCTCTCATTTAACCGTGTTAAGAAATTACAGAGAATGCTTTGTATTTTAGAAATCACACACAGTCGATTTACTCATTTGGGGGGAAGAGAAGAGGAGGCTGCAAAGGAAGACTCTGCTCAGCCTCATGGCAGACGGCTGCAGAGAGGAGCAGGCTCCTTGGACAGGGCAGGAAGGCTGTTTTGTTACCGCAGGGAAGAGGGAGGATGGGGTATGACCGTGGCTGGGACCACGTATCCTCTTACAGGAACCACTAATCTCACCTCTTCAAAACTTCTGTCTCAATCTGCATTAAAACCAACAGAATTTTAGTTTTAATGAAACCTTTAATGAAAAGTCTTACCAAAGAAAATGTCTTCCTTTGGCTTTCCTCCCATTTTACTAATTTATGTATTTAGAGCCAGACCATAAATCTTGATTTAACAGTTCAACTTAACACTACTAAATAGTACTCATTTAAAAGAATTCTCAATACATTCCAGGGTCTTTATGATTTTAAATAAAATCTGCTTTATATAGGAAGTCAGCACAATGTCTATGTACCATTTAAATCTTCAAATTAGGCCTTCAAGTGTTGTGATTTTCAGTATATGTTTTGCAGCACAATGTGTATTGTGAACACTTAATACCAAGAAAAGGAAATAATATATTAATGCATTTATTTTTAGAAAGCTGAAAAAAAGTTTTAACAAAAGCTGATGGCTAATCATGTGACTTCTGTATTTTAGTTTATATCTAAACCTTATATACAGGGGAAAAAAGATTCAAGCATTTTTTATCATATTTTTACTGTGATAGGTGAACTTTGTGTATCTACTGTAAATTTTGCTGCTATGCCAGGGGAAAAAACAAACAAACAACAAAACTAGCTTTTGCTAGTACAAATCAGAAATGATACTGTCAGACTTCAGACAGCATGGAACAGTAGCAAATACATTTATTGATTTAAATTCCTAAGTGGAATATAGAAATAAGAAGTTACATTTGATGTGGAAAAATGCAGGATCTTGACTGTCACTGAGAGATGTGCTTCTTGAGCACTTCTAAAGCAGTTCTGTGATTTCCTTGCAGGCTTTGTCATGCAGGTGATTAATGCTGCAGGAGGCAAGAAAGCTTAGGAAGTTCTCCAGTTAAAAAAATGTATTTCAATTCAATTGAGTTACACATAATTATGAGAATTAGTCTGAATTCTGGATATGAGGACGGGGAAACAGCAGTTGTGAAAATACTTTTTTTAAGGCATAAGAAATAGCTAAGATAAAAGCCATGCACAGAATACCTGTGCCATCGTGCCCCATAAAGGAGTACGTTCTGTCTGGTGCAACGGAGCAGTACTAAGTCATCTTCACCATCAACATCCCTGTGAAGCCTCACAGGATTTTTGGCCTGCTGAGTTTGTGGATAAAACTGACGTGTAAAGGGGTCCCCAGGAGTGAATGAAAGGTCAGTTTGTTGATACAGGGTTACGTGACTGCAGAAGGACTTGTGCAGCACAGGCAGAGATAGGTTTTCTTGGGAGGGGAAAGCTGCTTTTGAAATTAAAGTCGTCTTTTCAGTTTGGGTGTATTTCAAGTGTAAGGAGGACACAATGCTCAAGCTGTAGCCCAACAGAATAAATTTCCCCAAGGGGAGTGAAAAAGACAAATCATAAATAATTTTCAATATCTACCTCACATTTCAAAAGAATTGTTCATTTTCTTATGTTATGGTTACATATGAAAAGTACTGCGAACTTGTTAGATCTTGGCCATCGGCATACGTGTGCACGATGCATCTGCCTCAAGCCTGACAGAGCATTCCTTGCCACTCGGCAGCCTCCTCGTGTGCGTAGGGCTCAGAGGATGAGATCCTCCTAATGGAACACAGCCCAAAATGAGACAGGTTGCATAGATGGTCTTTATCCAGAAATACTTACCTGAACAAGCTTTGTGTTTTGTTTTTTTTTTTTCTCTCCTTTTCAAGAATTTCTCATCTGCATGGATTATAGGATTTTCCCCAAGGTTAATAATAAAGGCTATGTCTGCTCTGAAAACTTAAGCTCATGCTGGTATCCACTGTCAAAACCAGACGATTGAAATAACGAATGAGATTCACTTCCTCAGAATGTGTAAATGTCCCCAACTCAGAGTTAAACTTTCAACAGCTGAAAGACAATACCATTGACATGTACCTGGCACTAGTTACTCGGGTTTATTTTTTTCCTGGAAAGCTGTTTTGGGCGACAGAGTGGCGTCCGGGTTTCCCAGGTTGTTGTGCTGACAAACTGCAGTGGTGGTAAAGGCAGGGAGTCTGACAAAATCTCATTAATCATTTTAAATTAAATCCAACATTCCTCTCCAACTTTGCCAAGAAGAAAGCTAACTTTTACAAATGAATACCCTCTCTGAGAACTGGTATCCTGACCATGTTGCTTTCACATATATATGCTTGATTTCTGTCACGTACACATAATAAGCAGTATTTTTGAGCTTAAAAAATAATGCATTTGTTGGGTTGCTACAAATTGGAAAACTGCTTTTTGCCCCTTTTCTGTATTAGGTGCTATGGGTGAACTGCATATCTGAAAATGAGAGTCTCTTCATTCTTTCAATGCATTGTAGTTTTTTGCTTTTTTTAAGTTATAAAGCAAATACAGGAAGTTCCTTTCCAATGCAAGAAAAATTCACCTCGGGAATGGAAGTATTCTGTGCAAGTATTTTCTAATCCATCTCTTCTCTAAGCTTGTTTACATGAATAAGAAAGGAAGACTGCAAATTTACTAACATCATTGTCAGTAAAAGCACTGAAGTGATGAAGGAGCAATGCGATCTCTTTGAAGCTTTTTAATACATATTCATTTCTGTAACTAATCCTAGCTATCTGGTTATGATTTAATTACACACATTGAATGGTAAGTTAACTTTTAACATCTGATAAATAATATTAGAAGATCACATAAGATTTTATCTTACTAAAATCACTATTATATCTAGATTATAAAAGTTTGTGTATTATTTCTCTGGAAGGCAAAATGAAACCATAATGTGCCTATGGGAGACACAGGAAATCCTTTACGTCTGTCCTTTGTCCATTTTAATAGAGCTTTTGAGATCAGAGTGGTAGATTTTAAAATGGCAGAGAACAAGTCATTGGCTTATTAGTTTTGATACATGAAATATGTGAAAAGAAAAAAAATCAATCCCAATCCTCTGTAAGGCGAGTAAATCTGATTTTTCTAAATGCTTAATAGTTTTTTTGACATTTTAACATGATCAAGTAGGTATACCTCAGTTTTGCCCAAATACTTAAAATAATTCAATGCTTGTTTTCTAAAAACAGAACTATAAAAATACCAGATTGCACAAACCTTATACAGGGAACAAAACTATTACCACTTCAGGAAAGAGCAATTCCTGTTGATAAGTTTATCTAAAGAACATTAATAAGCTGCAGTATACGGACGAGGAAATAGTAACATTTATTTGCCCAGCTAGACAGTTTATTTTCCTAAATCTGTATTTTGAAACTGTTTATAATTTTTCTTTTTTTTTTGGGGGGGGGGGGGGGGGTTTCCTGAATGCGAATTTCTTGCACGTTTCAAAACTGACAAACGTGTCTCTAACTTACAGTTGTTTGGGCTTTTGTATGTTGAAGCAGCTTTGATTTATTTTAAAAAGCCAAAGCTGTATAAATCTGTTGTTTAGGGTATGAATGGAAAGTATTCAAGACAGAAATAGAGTTTCGAGAAAATGTAGAGTATCAGACACTGCCTGTAACTGAACCATGTGAATGTAATATATACTGTAGTCCTTGAATAAATGCAATGAGAGCCTTAGAATTCAATACAGGCAAAAATGAGCTGTATTATGTGACTCTTAACATGGACACAGGTACACTCATTTCCCCTGCATGAACAAAGAACAGTTGTCATTCTGTCACATCTGTGTATACTAAAGTTAGCAAAATTTCAGAAATGGCCATTCAGAACACAACTTCAGTGTCTTTCGGGACCAGAATAACTGGCACTTGCAGCGGGATGGGCTGCAGGCTCATCTCTTCCTTCAGTGCTGCGTGAAGGCAATATCACATGGACAAAGTTCAAAGGACATGCAGAGGTGGAATCATGGTAGCTGAGGAATCACTTTGCAGTGATGAGTATGATCATGCCCACGTCACTAGGGGTGGGATCCTCTGAGTCTTCTGAAGTGCTCGATCAAGTAGCTATTTCCACGTCACATAATTTGGTGACACCTGGATCAATGAAGTATCTATCATAATTTTCTTTTAAAATGTACGTGGCAACACTAATAGTGCATTGAAGAAGACACTGCCCAAAGTTTTTAGGGGGCTTTCGGAGGATGACTAAGAGAATTCAAACTTTATCTTTTTCACTTGTAAGAACATTGTCACTTCTGCTTAAGATTTATTTTCTTTTAAGATAGAAAATTGCCTAACTTCATGAAAAGTCTAGATTCTTAAAATGCCAAAAATTACTTCTACTCCACGCCAGAGACTCACACTTCAAAAGAAAAAAGGACAGGAGAAATGTCTATTGTCATTTTTTGTTTCTTGGTTACCGCTAAGGGAATTCACGCTTGGTGTGTTGTGTTTGCTGTTCCACTCTGAGTTAGTAATATAACGTACAGCGTGAGCTGGGTGCTAATCATCTAACACCATTCAAAATCCTACTGTGATGATCAGATGCTGTTATCTGCATGTGATTTGGTTGTTTGTTTTTTTTTTTTTTCCCCTTTTCCCCTGGACTTGTGTCTTACGGAAACCTTAACCATATCAGCCTGCTTCTAATTTCGCTTCTTGGCTGTTACACTAGCCTTGAAGATTTCTAAACCTTGTTAATAGATGTACTCATCTATTCCAGAAAACACACATTCTTGTCTGCCCAGAGGCTTTGTTCTGTATCTGTCTGAGGATGGGAATTGAGGGTAACTGGAAATTACGAGAAATGGAGATTAACAATTTGTACACTCTTATCGGTGCAAAATCAAAACCAGTATCACTAACGGCAATGCAGATACCAGTCAGAAGAGAATTAGGCCTCACTCTGCATTTGTGGTTTGAGAAGAAAACATTTCCTGGTAAGATTGGTTATAATTTCAAAATTCACTGAATTATTCTTTTTAAGTGTATAACTTCTGAAGAGTTTTCTAGAAAGCCATATTCTGCAGTCTTCATGTAAGATCACTTTAAGGAGCAGAGAGACACTTATCCTTTATTGTTGGTCTTACAGATTACGTTAAAAGTTTTCCAACTTTTTTTTTTTTTTGCCTGCAGGACCAAATACCTGTGCCTTAAGCAAAGCTCCTCAGCACACCGCATATGCTTTACTCATGTTTGAGATTAATTGACCACTGTGGAATGCATCCTTGGGCTTTCTGAAATATATGAAATGACACAGGGTGAAGTGAGAGGGGAGTGTGATATTGTAAAACCTGTCTGGAAGATAGCTGCAATACTGCTGGCTCCTGGCTTTGGCTGTGTGTGCTGCACAAACACAAATAGCATTTATACTTGATTAAAGGAAACGTAATAAAAAAAAAACCCACAAATTTTTCTGGCTGCATTCTTGCATGTGGACTAGAGCTATAACCAAAATGTACTGAACACTTGAAATACCAGCAGTAGCTACATTTTTCTCGCTGTCATTTACATAGCTCTCATGTGGACTGTCATTGTCATCACTCTTCTTGCATCCAAGACAAATGTAACACCTCCGAGGTGCCAAATGGAAAGCAGCAGTGTCGGCAAAGTGCATGCCTATGAGGAGTATGACCTGCATTCAATTCCTGGTTCTGCCATAGGCTTCCTACATAAAAAAATCAGATTAATCTGTAAAACAGAACTAAGAATATCTTCCTACCTCACCTCATGGCATGGTAGGGAAAAAGGATAAATCTGCTTGCTACCATGATGAATCCAGATGCTAGCAATAGCTGAATATTATGTAAACAAACATAATTAGGAACAGCTCTGATTTCAACTACATGTTATGTCAATTTAAGAAAAGCACTGCTCTATGAGTTATCTGAACAAAAACCAGGCAAATCCTTGTTCAATGCCTGCACACGCACGGCAGTTGCACTGCTAATACTCTACACACTTCAGAAAATGTAAGACACAACCTGACCGAAACCATTTTTGAAGTATTTTCATAAATCTAGAACTATTACAAAATCTAGCTACATGACAGATTTAGAAAGAGTAATTCAGTATCTGAGTCTGAAACGGCTTTCCAATCCTGCACAGTCACTGCTCTAATCTTGCACAGTCAGTTTTTAACAGCTTTAGCAATGAGTCATCTCGTATATATTTGCCTAGGCATTTCCATCATTGACACTTCCAGACTGAAGGAAGCAGTTGAAAGCAGCGACAAGTTAGCCGCCCCTACCATTTTCCCTGTTGAAATTTTTTCCTTGCTTACTGTGCTGAATAGATGACTGCAGTTGTCCTACGTCCCCAGTAACTACTGTCTGCAGTATAGGTTAGCTCTCTCTGTATAAACTGCACAGTTTCCCTTGGCTATCCCTGTGTGATATCAGGGTTCACCTAAACCAGAGGTTGTAATCTTTAAAATTGAGTGAATAGCAGATTGGCAATACGCTAATTCAAGTTAGTTAGTACAGTAGCAAATGTCAGCCTAGATATGTTACAAGTATTCTGTCATCTCCTAGAATAAACTTTAAGATAGTATTCAGACAAATGTTTCTCTAAGTTATGTACCTGAGGTAGCCCGCATTGTAAAAAAAATGCAAAAGAAAGAAGTACAATGCTATTTTTAAGAGATAAAAGGAGAAATTTTAGTTAAAATATTTTACAATAAAATAATTATGATTATAAATCTCTTTAGTTAAATATATACACATTACATGGTATTCTAAAAAGAATGAACTTATTAAAGTTTCAAGCAGATCTAATGCACAAATTCACCACTTTGTCAGCTTAGACTGTAATGTCAGTTTAACATTCGTAAATGGCTGTCAGACTAATGGCATTGTTTTGTGCAAAACTAAAAAAATTATGAAAACCAGATCTCCAAATCCTTCCGTTCCCACAGCAAATAGATAGAAAAGGTAGTTTACACATACACACACTTACACACACAAACTTTGATTGCATACAGAGGTTAGAATGACCAGCACTAAAATAACCCCCATCTCTACAAAATAATTAATTTCTTGAATTGATGTAGTTTTTGAAACTTACAAATTTTAAGTGCTAACAAATTGTGCTTTTAGGCAGCCACATGGCCAATAAGGTAGATGTTGTCATAAAGGTGCCCTACAAAATCTTCACTAATATTCTGTGCAGCCCGTCGTGTATTTCGGATGAATTCCCTCTTTGACATTTTGTTCTTCACGTGAGGGCTTGTTAGATCAATGGAAAGTAGAATCAAAGAGTAACACAGTACATAAACTGCATCTAGACAAGAGAGAAGAAATAAAAATAATTTAAAAAGGAAACTGTGATTATTAAAAATATTGTTCCCCGTCCAAGAACCTTACAGTCCTTATCTTCTGGGCTTGTAATTATCTATGTATACATACACATATGTAACAACTCAGAAGGGTATCCCAGTGAAATAATATTTCATATAGCAATTTTCAAAGTAATAATGTCAGCACAATGTCAAATAAGCATTTACAAATCTCTTGATACTTCTACATTATCCAAAAGTCACTAAGGGCTTTATGCATATTCATTTAAACAGATTCTTGAAGTTTTTGTAAACTAAGGCCAACATCCTGCTAAATCTTATCTTTAAATAGGTAAGCAGTCCCACTGCTAAAAACTGGCTCCCCCCCAACCAATTAGAAATGCTTGTTAACTTGAGTGAGGCCCAAAATTCCCTCTCATTTCTTTGGGTCTACCCACAAAGTAAAATGTTAAGTGTGTTAAGTCTTCGCAAGAAGGAACTTAGAGATAGTACAGAGCTTAAGCACAGACACAAGTGAAGGAAGGATAACACGAAAATAAAACCCACTTATCAGCTAGGTCTATGAAAAGAGTCTGTACGTTATTTTTGTTTTCTTTCAACCCGAGTGGGATGATGCCTGTACACTGACCCCTCCCCAAGCCATGCTTGTACTTTCAGAAATACTTGTTTAGGTGCTGATTTTAAAACTATCCCAAACAGTAGCATCATCCAGAAATATAAAGACTTATCCACTGAATCAAAGCTCTTTTTTGCTTACCAGGGCTAAGGCCAAGCTCTCTCATCAAATCAGGGTTACAAGCACAGAATCTGTGAGAGAACTTTGTTATGAGAGTCTCAAGGTACTCCCCACGCTCCTCAGGAGCATGAATGTGTCTGAAGAACTCTCTCAGTGCATTTGGCAAGAACTGATTTCTGAAGTTGTGCAGCGTCACGAGGTCATCCAAAACATCTCGCCTGGTAGAATAAAATCCCATGTAATTAGAGAAGTTTCTTTGAACTGCTTAAATATGAAAATGTAGGGTTTTTTTTTAAAAAAAGAAAGCTTTTGCATAGTTTTTTTGCTGAAAGACATTATCACTAGCAGCACAAAGATAATATAAACATGTGTTCTTCAGACACAATAGTAGTCAAATACTATAAAAATATACATTAATCAGAATTCTAAGTTTCTTAATATACATATTCAATCAGAGTCTACGTAAGAGGCCTCGCTTCCTTTAAACTGTCTGACAAAGCCATTAAAAAAGACAGTAAAAAGAATAGGTTCATGTGTCATGCATTTTGGTGCCCAAGTAGAAGCTGTTATAGGACTACCTTGTTAAAACCAGGCTTACGTTAGATAAAATTTGCTCACAAAAGCCCTTTAGAGTCCAAGTCCATCAGGGTGCAATTGTCTCAGGCGTTTTCCACTGAACACAGAAACATCTAAAGGATTCAGACTAGCCTGCATGAACAGATGTGCAAAAGACATCTGAAGGAAATTTGGAAGCAAATCTGAAGTGAACCAAAGAATATTCTGGTATGTTTCTCCTTTCTATTAAACATTTCAGTACTAAGAGGGAAATTTCAACATTTAGAAACCTAGTTTTTATTTTTAGTGCCTGATTACATTCTTTACAGAGGGAAGATGAATGGCAGCAGGGGCTGCTAATATTAACCTGCAATCTCATCTGCTAAATGTTTTTTTATTTTTTCTACTGCCAGAAAAATTGATATTCTGAGGTTTTACAGCACAGGACTGTCAGTGGTAATAACACTACAGAATGACTCCTTTTATTCCTTTAGGGGTACAGGCTGAGGAGGATAAGAAGCAGGAAAGGATTCCTGCTAGAAGCGCTGCTGTCCCTCTGCTCTTCCTATTTAGGCCCAGTTATTATTCTCCTCCTCTTTCAACTTTGCTTGAATGTGTTGCTGCTCCTCCTTCCTGATACTGCACTCCCCCAACCTGAAGGTAGCCTGGAGAGCAAGAGAAAGGATTGTGGGGGCTGAAGAGCATGCTACAGCAGGGAGAGTGTTCCCTACTGCAGCTCATGCTGTCTCCAAGAGGATGCTCTGTTGCATCTTGGGAGGCGAGCGTGCCTTCCAGTCAAGAAATATCAGACAACTAAATAATGGTTAGATGATTCAACATTAGTTAAAAAGCTATCATCACTTGGTGATAACTACTTTTTCTAATTAATACCCATGCTAGATAGAAAAAAAAAAAAAGAAGAAACCTCAAGTCAAAAAAAGCACCAATATATCTATAAAATCTGAATGTCATACAGCACAAAGATTACACTGTGTGGTTTAAATGCTCACTGTAACTTCAAACCAATTTATGCCCAGAACTGCAAAAATGCAGAAAAAGCACAGGATGGGAGATTTACTAGTTATAGGTGGTATTTGTAGGGGCTCTTATAAAGTGTTACAGTCACATAAATACTTGAACTGAGTAACTGTTCAGATTTAGCAGCAGCATTACTTAGTTGCATTTTCTTGCATTTTTACATCTTTAAAATTACATCTATACAATCAAAATATGCTGAATGGTGCTGTACATTGAAAATGAATAGGAAATGTCTCAGGAGAAATTCAGATTACCTTTCATCAAGGTAGATTCGCAGCTTCTTCCAATTTAGTGTTCTTGTGCAAAAGATAAACTTAGCTATTTCTTTCGGTGAATCATCTAGTATGCCCTTGGACATAAAGTAGTTGACTCCCTGAGATAAAAGACATGAATGTATAAATTTGTTTAATCTTCATAATGTGTTTAGGAACAAGTATTATACTTGGCAATGCAGGAACACAATCCTACTAATTAGTTGTTTTTCAGAATGATTCCTCTTCCTCTAAATCACATTTCAACATGCACAATACACACCAAAATTATAAATCAAATGCAAAGAAACAATTTACTGCTATGTTTGAGATTTTACATATATTCACAGTAGGAGATATAAAATTATGAACCCCATAACAAGCATGATGGTTCTTTAATAATTTCTTTACAGTGTAGACTAGTATTTTCATTTTCATACTTTCATAATTGCATTTAAAATGCTGTGGGGACCATAACTTTTAATTTCATAACTTTTGTAAAAACAAAATCTTAGCCATAATGTGTTCAGTCTTTAATATCTTTCATTAAAACATTAATGTTCTCACATGTATATGATGTATCACATTCAAATAGATGCATTAAATGCATTTGTTTGAATGTGTAATAATGCAAATAAACACAAGCACGCTGATTTCAAAGCATTGGTAAGTATCAACATATATAAATATGCATACACATAAATAAGAACACTGTGCCTAACATAAAAAAAAGTAGAACAATTGAGTATCTTTTATATTCACATTATGATTTCCAGAATTTTCCACACTTTGCCAAGCACACATTTCTTATAGAGTACACATGCCAAATTTAATTTTAAAATATTTCAGTGATATTCTGGATTCTTTCTGTTCATTGAAATATCCCAAAGCATAAAAATATTTTTCTTATGATCTCAGAAATCAAAACCAGCCTAATGGATTTAAAAAATGTTCACGTTTTTCAACACACAAATCTAAACTTGAGAATAATTAACCAACTAGTTTCAATTTAATTTGGTAGGGGCTGGGGGTCGTTCTGAGCATTTGTTACAATAAAGTGTTACAGTACTTAAGTATGGTATCTCTTGACTATACCATAATGCTGAAATAATATAAAATTGTAGGACAGTGCATTTCTGCATAGGATAATGTACCAAGGCCACAACCTTAATCACCTTTAAAATACTTCTGAAATCTTTTTTCATAAATCTCCTGATATCAGACTTCACAATATTTTGCAAGTCTGCTCTTTCAGTTTACATTGTATCTGTAAAGACATAGGGGCAACCTGTCATTCAGTGTATAAACTAACTTCCCAATGCTCTTAAAAATTTTGCCTAAAAAAGAAATAAAGGACTGAGTGCAGGTTTGGAAAGTTGTTTTATGAAGTGGATTAGTAAAGCAAAGTCTCAGTTATATCAAGCCAAAAAGAAATTAGAATATATGCTTAAGGTACTGATAACACAAGTGAAAAGCCAACAAACACCTTTACTATTATCTATCTTAGTATTATCAGTCCATAATTTTTGCTTATATATTTGTAGAAAACAGCAGTTAATCAGCATACTTTTTTTTTGTTAAAAGAATATTTTATAAAATAAATAAAATATAAAGGTTTTATACAGGTAAGACAAAAAAAAAATCCCTAGCAATTTTAGGCCCCGATTTTAAGAAGAATCTTTATTTAGAACCGTAGTGAAACATATATTGAACTATAAGCTTACATTTAAGTCCAAATTAGATCATATTTAAGTTTGTCCATAATATGGACAGACAAAATAAAGTTAAGTACTTTCTTGAATGAGAGCTAAATAGGAAACTAAAAATGGGAGATCAAAAAGAATGTCAACTGCATATTAATTCCTCAAGTATTTTGGCAGTTTACACAAGACTAGCAGCAGAACATCTCCTTTACATACATCCTGACTTAATGAGACTTACGCATTTGCTTCAGTCGTAAGTATTTGCTTAAGGTAATATA
>NW_009260485.1:961322-972748 GCF_000687185.1 Egretta garzetta
TCCAGAAAATACACAGCGCGTCATAGATGAGGCAGGATGAAAATAACACCTTCTTTAAGACAGAAAATGGGTTGGTTTCTCTGTGACAGTAAATGCCGTAAGTTATTTCTTTCATGCGCTAGATTTCAACTCAATGTAGGATCTTCACCTTATAGGCTACCAAGTCTTTGCAAAACATTTTTATTCCCTGTCTCTAATTCCCTCTCTCTGCCCCCACCACACATAATGCTTGACAATATCTTTCTCTGTGAACGCAGTCTCGTTATTAATCTTCCTCATCTCCTTCACAAATAAACAGGGTATAAATAAAATATACTTCAGCACATGCCATCACTTTTAGTTGCTTTTTATTTCTTCCTAAGCAACCACAAATACTTTGCAACAATAGAAACCTGTTTTCTCTTTAAAGTTCTTAAATTTTGGCTCACAGCAAATGAAATTTATTTACAAGATTTACAGCATGTCATTGAATCTGGTTTTTGTAACACTGTAAACACTGCCTGGAATTCCTCTCAGAACCCACACTTGAAATAAATCACTTTTGGTAGCTAAAATGGTCGCTTGTGGCAGGTATACTAGCTGAAATAAGTAGTTCTACACAGTATTAAACTCTATGCTAAGATTATTTATCAGTCGTCTGGCGATTCTCTTAGGAAACATTTGACTGAAGTCAGGTAGGCAGATCTGTGCCACCACCTACTAGGTCTGAAGAGGTCTTTTTAACACTTAGGAGATACTGTAGGATGAGCACACATGGTATGTTCTTCTAATTCTGATTTAGTGGAAGAGTAGTTAGGTGAACAGTGCAACAGCCAAGATTTCCAGTAGCTCTGTGTCTGCCTAACTTACATGAGGAGCCTGCTTGTCACTATAACGTTCTTAGCATTAGAGAATTAGGAAAGATGCCTTAAAGATACCTTGCCTTTGTGGCAAGAATGTTACCACTGAATTTCAGACAGCTCTGGATAAAATCTTAACACATGAAAACGTTGATTTAAATTATATATGCAAATCACAATCATAACCACAGACTAACAGTAACAACAAAAGCCATTCATTGTGTTTCAATGTTTTTTACAGTTGCTCCTTTTTTTCCTGTCACAGGATGCTTGTTCTACCAACCTATTCTATTACAGCACTGACACTCCTAGCTTGCTTTCTACCTGTTCCCAGGAGCCTTTACATTCATTTATACCTGTACAAGATATCCAAAATAAAAAAGTTCTCTTTTCCAATATTAGTTTCATTTCTGCATTGATCTTCTGCTCTGCTACGAGTACTTTCAGAACATTTCAGTACAGCAGTCAACATTAAAGCTTTTGTAGTTGCCTTTGACATCTCTGTTTAGACTTGCATAGAAAACAAGCCAGACATATTCTAAGTTAACAGTATAGAAATTTTGGAATCAGTATTTTTCTACAGGTATATATTATTTCTCTTTTTAATATTTAAATGGAATTGTTTGCAAAGTCAGGGTTGGGAGACAATGAAGCTTTTTACCTAATTTGCATTTAAAAGTAGTGCAGGAAAATATATGACAAAATAAAGAAAAATTTCACTTAATATTTGAAATTTCAAATTTCATTTAAATGGTTGTACACATGCTCTAATCGTTTAGCTTAAATAGTTTTAAAAGGTGACTAAGGAAATCACTAGTAGGATATTAACATTAACATTGCTAGGTGATTTATAATTCTGTAAGTTACATCCTTTTACATTTTGATAGGATTACCTAGGTATCAACATAAAATGCTTTTTTTCCTAGTCTGTACTGTATTAAAAAAAATTATTTTGATCACCAAATGAAACCATTCTTAAACAAAAGCTGAAGAGATATAGGAATTCAAGTTTAAATACTAGCTTAATTATTTAGATAAATTCTTTGGGGGCAGCGACTGTCATTTTATTCTGTATATACAGTACCAGGCACAGTAGGGCCTCAATTTCTAATTGGGGCCTCTAGGTAACATTAACATTATTAGTGAATAATAATTAGACATGCATGGCATTATTATTCCCATTTTTTCTAGGGAAATGCAGTATCTTAATATACTTCATGGTGCATCTGCTGGAACAAAATGCACAGTACTGATGTTATATTTTCTAATAGAAATTTTTAAGATTCTTTTCCTAAGTTATGAATCAAGTCATTTGATAACAAACGTGGACACAATATAGAACATAAATTTTAAACAGTGTTTTTCACTGCATGTCTTTAAAAAGCAGTCTCAGTGATACACACTTATGATGGCAGAAATCACAAGTAGAATGTAGAAATATTTTTCATGTTACACAGAATCCATAAATAATAGTTTGAAAGATTAAAGTTCTCTGACTTAAATGTAGGGCTTTCAAAAGGTTTCAGCAGTCTGGTCCATTCCAACTTTTGAGATAAATCACACAAAAGAACTTCTTCCCTCTACAACATACATGTAATTTTAATATTCTTGGGACAGATAAATCAATGCATCTCAAAATTGGCTTGTTCTAGTAGATCACTATGAAATATGGTAAGTTTTCAAAAAATTTGGTTAGAAATATACAGCACAGTAAATATTTCATCATCTAGACTGTCTATAATTAAAAGTCAGGCAAGGTAGCTTTATGCAAGTGGCTAACCATTTATAATCAAGAAAAGGTCAGAAAACTGACCTCCCTGGCAAAAGCTAAGGGCAGTTGATAACGACTGAGACAATCAGAAGAGTGGAAAGCCAGGCTTAGTATAAGCACTGCCTCACTGTACTTATTATGCTACATAAAGGAAACCTGACCTCACTGAAGTCTGAAAGTTTCAGTCCAGTCCAGATTTGAATAGAAAAAAATTCCATAAAAATAAATGCTATTAAACAGAATCAGTTAGAATCATTAAGAATGAAACAAAAATTAGATCTTCTTTCCTGACCAAAGGATTCTCTTTTCCACCTTCAGTTCCAATTTTAACTACATAGTATAGCTCCATGTAATAAACTTGGCAAAATATTTTGTAGGGAGTTAGAAACAGTATACAAAACAGTGGGAAATAACTTCTGGTTGCTTACAAATTCTGAGTCATAAGCGTATGAGATATGAAATGAGCACTGCATGAGAAACATTTCACGTACACCATACACTCTTTAGAATAAAATACAGCAGAGACCATGTAGGCAGATTAAACAACATAGTATTCATATTCAAGTGTTAATACTAACACCAAACCACCCCCTCTCCCCAAAGAAACAAATGCCAAGTTCCAAAATATTGGCTACAGTGGTGCTGCCGTATGAAAAAAAAAACCAAACCAACAACTAAACAAACAAAAAAAGAGAAACCAAACATGCACTGGAGGTTTTTTTTCAGATTATGCGTAATGTGATTAGGCACATCCTTTCAGCAGAATGTGAGCACCTGCTATGAATTATGCAAGCTCATGCACACAACCAATACATTAAATTACAGCGGATATCACAATACCATGCACACAACAATGGCTAACCAGAGAATCCTACCACAAAGTGTGTAGATGCTCTTCCCTACCCCGTGAGCCACCGCTAGCTCTGGAGCTGTTGCTGTGGAGCCTGGTTACCCATTTTCATGACATGGGCGGTGTCCTTTGGAGAATCTTGCTCCTGTGGCTGTAAGTGTTCCTATTTTTATAGTAATTTGATCAGGTCTGTTATCAAATGTAAAGCAGAGTTTGGCAGGAAGTTCGGAGACACAATTTGTAATAGTGGAATGTCATATCATATATTCCAGTCACAGTGTCCTTATAATAATAATTCTGCCAATATCACAGTTGTAACAATAAAAGCAATAGTATTTGTGAATTCTCCTGAAACTCAGGCCCTGAATGATTCCTACCAGGCTATGGTGCTCCACAGGGAGAGAGGAACAGAAGCCCTTAGGAGATATCCTGAGGTTCTTGTCTCTCACTAGGCCTGAAGCAGACTGTTTGACTGCTACTGTATGATATAACCGTAGTGAACCCAGAAAAAGTAAGTGTAGCATAATAAATTTAATACCTAATTTAGGTATCCTATAAGGTAGCTCTTATTTGCAGATCTTAATTTCCTTTAAAAATAACTAATTTTTTACTCAGTGCCTTTTGTGAAGGCTCCAAATGCTTTAAATTAGGTTGGAATATAACAGCATATTATCAACTAACATAGTAAGTGAAAAATTATGTTAAAACAAATTGAAAGACAAAGAAAAACTTGGGTGGACAAGTTTTAATTGGTAACAGCTTTGATATATTCTTGAAAACACATTTAAGTTACCTAAATATTGCATTCCATTAGAAAAGCTTTACATTTATTACTAAATTCACTAAAAGCCTGCTGAAAATCACTGCTAATCACTCAAGTGGCAAGGTGCTGATAAGACGTCTCAGCACTGCATATCACAGTTCAAGGCAGAGCTCTACCAGAGAAATTACAAAATACTGTAATTTGTGACTAATAATAGTAGTGGGTTTCTTTATCAAGCAGAATATGAGATAAAGCAAGAACTTAAACAAAATCACATTATTGTAATGATTCATATGACTACTTTATTTATTTCACCCCGTGGTCACAAGTTCATGTTTTCTGTATCATATCAGCAGAGCGAACTATTAGCTCCTAGAACTATATCTTTCCATGTCTCTCAATCCTTTTCCTACTTTGAATTTATTCAATTACCAATTCCTTCTGTATGTATAAATATATGCAGGAAGTTAATACTACTTTTTGTTCAGTACTGTGCACTTGCTTTTCCTAGGAAACATGAAGCAGGAGTCTGATTTTGTACACAAAAGACTCTCTTTGTCACTTGGGCATTAATTGCCTATCTCCCAGGCAAAAGCTATCTACTCTCAAACTGTTTTCTTCTTTGAAAGGTGACAGAGCTAAAGCAGAAACTGACTTCTCCAGTTAGTTATATGAATTAATAAATGGAATAAATAAACGGAATAAAGAAGCCTTTTAGTTTAACATGGGATATTTTTTTAAATAAATATATGTTGTTATATACTATAAAGAAAGATGATGTTTATTCGTAACAAACATCCACAGAAATCAAATGAAACTGATCTTTAGGATAGTTCAGCAGTACATCTTTTTCATTATATTTCAAGATTTACTCCTTGATAGTGGAAATATTTAAAAACCCCTTACAAGAAACCATAACTGTCACGTTGCACCTCATCCTGCTTTAACTGAACTGGGAGCAAACTCATACTCTTCAGAAGCATTTTAGCATTTTGATTTATGTAAGTGTATTATTATCCTTTTTAAATTCACCATCGTCTCTTCAGTTAGGATCTCTGCCTGTTTCTTAAGTCAATACATGGTTATGAATTTCTGGCATCCATAGGTCAGACCACTGTACAGAGCACTTAAGAGGCAAGCCATTTAAATGATGTGCACAGGTACCATATGCAAAAAAAGATCAGGATAGGGCTGTAACAGTATTAACCATTCCTACAGTAAAACAAACACCTATTAAAACTTGGCTTTTACTATAGCTATAATAATAAAACAACAATCACAGTAATTTCAACTGTTTATGACTGTCAGCAACAGTTCACTTACCTCATCAGGGTTGGCATTAAAGGTGAGACTGCCCTCATCTAGCTGCATATACAATTTTCTAAAAGAAAATCCTAGAGGCGGATTCTTATTGTATATAGAACAGTGACCCCAAGTGGATTTGCACAACCTATGAAAATAGAATTAGTCTATTATCAAAATTCTTTTCTCTATTTCATGTATTTTACAGAAGCAAAATGTAATCAACACTGCAAAGCCAAATACTCAAACTATAGAGAAAGTTAGAAATAGGTTGCTTGTAATACTTATCTATTAAGATTTTTGCATGTGTGTTGCTAAAGTCTTCATTTATATGATTATTGTTTTCTTCTCACATGGGTTTTGGTGTATCTGAGTGCAATCTCAAAACATATCCCAGTAGGTGGCATCATAATGACATCCACACAGCTGAGACCTCTGGCAATCCGAGTATCTGAACATTGGAGAACTGTGACAAGTTGTTCTCCTGCAGCCGCACGACAGTTTAAAAAAAAATTGTGCTTCTTTTCTTGTGCCCCTTTTGTGCAGTGAGCGGGACACCACATTGGCACAAAAATATGGCATTAACTCACTGCTTTCCCCATCTGCCACCTGACTGTCCTTTTTCCAGTCTTGACCACTCCTAATTACTTGATCAGCCCCATCCCTCTATATCTTCCATTGCTTCTCAGTTTCCCTTCTATCTCACCCATGTCTCTGTATCTCAGTTTCATCTGTTTCTGTCCTCATCTCAGTCTCCTTGATGACACTGTCCGAAATTCCCTTGAACTTTCACTTTTGAGGCACTCTGATTGTTATCTAGATTCCCTATTGAACTGGTAGTTCTGCTTCAACACATCTGTTTTGTAAATAATTAGGCACAATGCTTAGAACCCAGCAGGTAGCCACTGAGGACATGGGAGAAACTTCATTTTTCAGTTCAGGAACTTGGGTCTTATTTGGACTGAGTTCAGAACTGCAGCCACAGGACTTGCCAAAGCCTAAACTCAAACACATCCAATACAGGTAGAATACTGAAGACTAAGATGTCTACAGAGATTATGCAATTTAAGATTTTTATTAATTTGCTGAATCAGGACACATTTTCACTACCGAAGTGTATACTTTGAACTGAGTATTATTTGGGAAGATTTCACTAAAAATAATCAAGCTATTTCTCAGGATGAACTCTGAGGAAAATATGTAGTTTCTTCCCCCTGTATGCTAAGAATATATACTACATACAATTAAGAAGCTCTAGTATCTCCCAAGCTTTGGTTGAGAGAATTTATTTGTATTTAGTGTGGTTTTGATAACCAAGAACTGAGTACAATACAATGCATACTTACTCAACTGTCAAACTATTTGATATATATAAACTTAGAAGCTTAGCAGGATCTTCACTACAATTCCTGTTTCCTGCCAAGACAACAGGCCCCAACAGCAGAACAACTGTGACTAAGAAGTTATAACTGCATTAGCCTATTGCTGAGTTCACTAAGCATGACAGGAAGGGAAGCTTGCAGAGGGGCAAAGAAACAGATGAGGAAGAAAGAGATGTAGAGCACAATGAAAAGAAAAAAAACAGGACCTCAATAACCACCCAACTATTACAGTAATATTACTTATTGTCTGTTAAGGGATAAGAATAAGTTGTGAAAGAACATGCAAGTTCTACTGACCATCTACTCTAAAGATAAGTATGATTTCATGACTTTCCTGTGTTGTAAAACACCAAACATCAACAAAAATATTTTAAATTAAATTTTGATCTTATACTATTTTATTTTATAGAACATTCCTTTATTTATTTCCTGGCCACACAAATTCTGCATATGTTATATAAATGTGTTTCAGCTGTTAGACTACAGAAATTCCACTTGACATGTTTGCAGAACTGACCTTTTCTTTTCCCCTTCCACCACCATTGCCCAAAACCCATATACTTAAGCTGCTCTAAGACAAGGATAGTAGATGAGTTCTCAACCCTTTCTACCTGGAGCTTCAGCTGAATAGATTTGTTTGCTCAAGCTAGATACTTGTTTGAAGTTCAGAGAAATAGTAATACAAACATTTGAGATGTGCTTTGAGCTAATACGGAAGTGAAGACAAGTCCTTGTTTTTTTCCCCAAGATATATCAAACAACAGGTGTGTAGTAATACACATGTATACTTGTACCAAGCATACTTGTGTATGAATAGTCTCCACTAATACCTGATAGTAATTAGAAATCCAGAATAACACATTTTTAAACTATATTCATGTTTCCCCTATGTCAAATCTCATTTAACTTAGGAAACCTTTATTAAGGTTAGAATGACAAAAAGCACATGTTGAGATAAATTTTAAGTCTAATAATTATTTTTACTTTGTTCAGATGATACTTTTTTTTTTTTTTGCTTACCCTTGCCAGAGAAGCTCATCATTAGCAAGATCCTGCCAGACACAGGAAGCTAGACAAAGATCGGTTGCATTCAGGTATGACAAAATAGTAAAACTAAGCTCTGGTGGTAGCATTTCCAGGTTAATAAATCCTTCTTGTTCTTTAGATTTTCTTGTCTTCAGCAGGTGGTAGATGTCAATGCCTCCTTGGGCTTGTTTGCGATGGCTTGTGTTGGAAACATTGTTAGCAGCTATCCTCCTACCATGTTCTCTGGTAAGATAGCCTTGTCCAGTGTATCCTTGGTGTTGCAATTGCTGGTTCCTAGCAACTCTCCAGAGTCCCTGACCCATCTGCGAGCCTGCTGGACATAAAATCCAAATTAAATGTTGATGGCTATTCACAAATAATTATCAGGCAAGTTTAAAAAAAAAAAAAAAAAAGCTTACTGAGTCACACCATAAATAGGATATACAACTGGCAGCAAGAACGTATGCATAAAGAGGGTATTCTCATTCTCAGGACCAGGATAAAATATTTAGGGCTACCAGTAAAGTTGCATCACAAGAGGAATCTGTACCACAATCGGTCATTTAAAAAGTAGCAGCACAAGGATGAGCGGTCTGATGAAAGTGGGCGTTGGCAAATCATGCTGGTGTTTGCAATTAATTTATGAAAATTCTAGCTGTAAATAAAACATGTTCCTTCACAAGATGAAGAACTCTGCCTTTATTTTTCATTGCCTAGCTAGATTAAAATAAGGCATAGCCACTTTTTTTAAAGATACATTCCCAGAGCTGCAGTTGCTCAGTGCCACTTTTTTCTGGTTTTGAGCAACTAAACCTCTCCAAGGAGAAGGAAGTTACTAACCTTCATCCCAAAGGGGGATCCCCAAGCACTGTTGGAATAAAATCAGGAGCTATTAAATGAATTGATGGTAGGTGTGCCAGAACTGGCATTTGGGACTATAAGCATAAACCCATCAAGTCACCTGCTGCTCCAGCTGCTGCTGCTATTGTCCCTGCTGAGCAGGCAGAGCATACAGCAACGTGCAAAAGCTAAAAAACAGTTTGTGTGGGTAAGCAATAACAGCTTAGGGCTGGCAGGTGGAAGGGGGACTTTCCTAAGGGATGAAAAGAGCAGATAAGGAATATTTCTGAGCAAATACAACATTTCAAAAAGGGCTACTATCACTGCGATAGAGGACTCAACTAAGATAAAGTTCCCATTTTGCTAGGCACTGTATATGAGCTTGTCAATTACTTACATAAAGCATTTAGTAAACAGGTATCTCTAAATAAATTGGGAGGCTTGAAGCAATTCCTGACCTTAGCCCTGTGAGTAAATTGAATACTGCCAACGAAGCATTACACTTTCAAATATGCAGATGACAAATTTAAAGGCTGTGTTCACTCTCAAAAGATATCACGATGTGAATAATAATGATCTTTCAATTTAACTATGTAAAAAATTTAGGATCTTGAAATAGGTAAATGTATACATACACATGTAGATGTAACTCAAATACAATCTGCACACTTTTTCAGTGTAGCTCTTCATGTAAAAACAAAAATAAAATCTACCGGCAAATATAGCACTGACTCTAAACAAAATGACAAAATAGCCAAATACTAGTTTCAGGGGCAGAGAGAACCATGAGCAAGGGCTTGTAATTCCTCATTAATATGTCAAGTCCTTAACCACTAAAGCAGCAGAAATCGGCAAGAAAAACTATGCCAACATTGCAATATTAAACCTTACATTTTACAAAAGATTAAATGAGAGAACCTAGTCTATGTAAACTGTGTAAGTCAAGCAGAGAGAAAGGAAAGTTCTGTTAAAGGTAGAAAACTGTTTCCTAAGTTAACTTTTTGTAAGATAAATCAAGGAATTTATTTTGCTAGTATTTTTGGCATCTTTTCTGACATTTTATATCTTTATAATGAAGCCACATTTCTATACACATTTGTTAACTCCTGACTGTTAAAAATCTTCTGAAAATACTAATTATTTGGCCATAGTTTAAGTGAAAGGAAAAAAAAAAAGTTACAGGAAATTCAAGGCTCTGAAGATCATTAGGAATCATATTGTGACAAGTTTCATAATCATATTACAGCAGAAAGATGAGAAAGACCAGCAGCATTACCAGAAACAGTTCACAGAAAGGCTGTGCTCAGTTAATTATCAAGTTAACTTTATGCTATCAGGTAAGCATCTGGCATTTTTATAGTAGCTTTCAAACCTCTACAAAATCAGATTATCTTTCTGTTCTATATGCACTACTTGTAAAGAATTCGGTAGTGGTCACAGAGGACCAGGTTTTCCTACTTAGCCCTAAATCAATTATCCAAATTTTAGTTGCTAGTTTAATATCTTTGTTGCAATATTCAGCTAGAAGTTCCTGTTCACAAAATACATTCTACTGAGGAATGCTGAGCTAACAAGAATATCAGCAGTTCTTGCTGGCACTCACAGGATTTTTCTCCCCCCACAAAAGCTAATTGCTGTACATCACCAGCAACATAATCACTTCTAAATTATTTAACACTAGAAGTGGGTCCAAGACAGAAGAAGATACTATGTCATTCAAGAAACTAGCTTTCCTATACAGTACTCACATACTTATATATGACATCACTGCGGAAATAATTTTAAGTTTTTTTTAAGATAAATAATGATCAAATATTTGCAATTTTAAGTACCAACTGCAGAAATTTCAAAGAAGAAACAAAGTGAGACAGAATTTAAACCATTCTAGAAATGGCTGCTGGAAATCCACAAGCTTTAATATGCATGTAGCTATTCAGCAGCTTATATGCCATTTGTTAGATCACATCTCATTTTCCCCATCACACAATTACTTTCAGCTTTGTAGCAATCCATGACGAATGCTTTGAGAACTCACTTGTAAAACAAGAGGAGTAAACTCCTTGTTATTATAAAGCCCTTTAAGTAATGGTGTCCTGAACTGTACTTTTAAATTATTTTGAACATACATTTTCAATCTCCAGATTCAATAGGCCACTCAAATATACGTTTCCAAACTTCCAATTATGTAACTTTATCTAATAACTGAAACCTCTTGATAGCTTGGCTGTAATAACTATCACAGTAAAAACAACATCAGGCCTGTTGCTGATCTTCTCTGGCTCTGCCTGATCTCTGTCAGAGTCCAATTTCAATTTTAATCGCGTCTGCTTCGTGTTACTTTGTTACTGCATAACAAATTATTTTGCAGCGCTGAAGAGCATGATAGGATACTAAAAGCTGAATGTAAGCTAGATTAATGCTGTATTGGTACTGGCTTCTGCTTTATTAAGTAAAACCAACATATAAACCCCCTCCCCTTCACGCTAACCGAGCCCAGCAGCGGCTGCTTTACGACCACAAATATCCCAACAGGAAAATTCGGTGTTACCGGAGCTGAAGCTTCGTTCATCGCAGCTGCGCTCGTAACCCAGGCCTGCTGATGCCCCTGACACGAGCGCCTTCCAAACCCGCCTCCGGGCAATTACGCTGGCGG
>NW_009260485.1:973604-1020329 GCF_000687185.1 Egretta garzetta
GTTCTCTTGTTTGCCAGTATCCTGTGTGCGGAAGCGTGCCAGTTAGAGCTGGCACGGTAGCCATTTGTCTTTGATGTCTTTGCATCTCTGCGTAACGGTGTGGCTCCTCCCCTGCGCCCTGCCCCATGTAACAGAAGAGTCTAAATACAATTTGAAGAAATCAAAAGTCTTTTTTGTTGGACACTTCAAAGACAGTGTTTACAGTATTAAGGTACTTGGTAACTTGCATGGGTTTTTGGTTTGTTGGGGTTTTTTGTTTGATGTTTATTAGTTCTTTGAATGCCACATGCAGTTTTGACAGTTGTTCTTTAAACCACTTGCAGTTCTAGGTTTTCATCTTTTAAAACTTTGTTATATCTGATTCTGTTCTTGGATGTCCAATGTTCTGTAACTGTTCTGTCATGAATTCCTACAAGCAAAAGCTTTGTGCCACTTTTTACAGTGCTCACCTTCCCAAGTTGTTAAAGTATTCTACTAACTTAACTGTTACTTTTATGATCTCTTGAGCCATTCAGTTTGTAGTGACAGCAATTGCCATTTTTTTGCATCCAGAGGTCCAGTGTAGAAAGGATTATTGATCCTTTTGGGAAAGAGCCTATATGATTAGATGAGTTCCCATGAAGAATACTTCTATGAGTATTTGCATTGCAGATTAGAGCTTCAGGTTTATGTGAGACTTGTCTTGAGATCTGGTTAAATTGGCAAAACCATAGGGTGGATCACTTTGTAAGGTAATACAGGAAGAAGAGCTGCTTCTATTTCCAAATACTTGAGGTTAGTTGTCCACAGCCCTTAACAGGGAGTGTTGTGTACTTATATTTAGCATGACTAATAACCCAGAACCTAATGATTAAAGAGGAAAAGCCTAATAATGGAACAGGAAGAAAATACTTTAACAATGGCAGAACACAGGTGAAGATCATCATCTTCTTGAAAATTGCTGATTTAAACACCGTAGAGGCACAAGAAGGAAAAGAAAAACAAAACCAAAAACCCAGATCATTGCAGATGTAAGCTTTAACTGGTTGTTTTTTGGTTTTTTTTTTTTGTTTTTTTCACTATAAGTGAAGCATGTGCTCAAGAAGTTCCTTTCAAAAAGACTTATTGCTTTAATAAGTAGGACCAAATAACAAAGCTGCAAACTGGAGTACCCATCAGAGTTGATGTCTGACAAGAGTAGACATAATCTCTGTGGAGTGTTTGGTTTTTTTGGTCTGAATCTCATGTGTCAGCAAGAGAAATGATATACAGTTCTGTATCTTGAGAACATCTCTTCATGTATAGGCTGTCAGGCAATGCCTCTCCACTGCTTGGATTGGTTGGCTTCAAAGTATTTGTTTTGTGGCAAGAAAAGAAATTCAGTGAAGAAAGTGGCAGGCAATATATCTCCCAGGTTTTAGCAGAAAATTGAACAGTAAATTTCTGGTTTAGGGCTTTATAGCTGAAATAATTACTTTTACTGAAGCTTTGGTGGGAAGTACTGTAGAGGATTAAGCCACTCACAAGCAGACCTCAAGGGTGTGAGGAAGGGGAACTCTTGGAGAAGCTTTCTGTACTTCTATACTTTTAACTAACTTTTTCTTTTTTTTTTTTTTTTTTTTTTTTTTTTGGGCTGGGTTGTCATCCAGTCTGTGCTTTTAAAGTCTTGTGTTGGAGAAGAACTAATATAGGTTGCTTATAAACAAACAGTTGTAAGATACAGTAAATAGTACTTCTAGGCTATCTCTAAATATAAATGTATTTTGAAGCGATGGAGTGAGGGACAAGGTTCTTTATGATTCTTATTAGTACTGATATTTGAAAGTACTGCTTCAGGTGTTTCTTTTTACTATCTGCCAGCCAGGGAGAGTTGCCAGTATTTTTAGATCTTTTATGACAATTTTTTTTTTTTTTTCCTTCCCCACCCCCCAGTCTCCTCTTTCTCCATTTGAGAATTTACTAATCAGTTTAGTTTGGTAAAATGTATTAAAAGTGATAGCTTCCTGTACTTATTTATGCCTTTGATGGATCTAAAAACTGATTTGGATTTCATGCATGATTTCATGCTTTGCTGATTCTCTTTTGGTGTGTGTGTCCCTTTTTATTTATTTATTATTTTTTTCTGTCTCCTTTCTTGCAGTCTTCAGTTTCCTTGCAGGATAGCTCTGCAGGGACGAAGGCACCTTTTTTCTAGTTTGCACTGAGTCCTTAGGTGAGTCACTTTCTTCTGTGAAGCAAAGCCCACAATAAATTAAAAGTGGGTTCTCAACTTGTGTGTTAAAATGTAGAAGTTAATACGGACCTTTTGTTTATTATCCGAATGAACTTGCACCTATTTTGCAGTATCTGCAGGTGGAGGGGCTAACACTCTGTAAGCAATTTAAAGTGTGTTTAATGGATCATCTAACTAGAGAAGTATTGTCTGTGATGAGTTGCTAGTCCTGCCTTCTGGTGTTTACACATCCAAACATTGCTCTCTTGGCCAGTGAGCTTGGGGCCATGTGAAGAAAAGAATAAGAAGCATTCTAAACTGAAAAATGCAAAAGGTTTTCACTGCTTGTGGAGTTCCTGCTCCTTTGAAACACTGAAGAAACTTCACTCAGTTTTAGTGGATTTAGCTAGCCCTAAGTTCTTAATATGCTTTCAGATCTTTAAAGTTATTTGATAGTTGATCGGATTAAGGATTACTTTTGATCCCTTTTAGAATGAACGAAGATGATGACTGATATTAATTGGTATTGAGGCCTAGCTCTGTGCTGTATTGTAACACTTCGGAAATAGTAGTGTCTAGAAAAGAGGAGCAAAAACCTTTGAATTTCAGTGATAATTCTACTGCATTTTGTAATTTTTGTGTTCTTTTTTTCTTTTAAGGAGGCGAATGTACTATATTACATTTATTTCATAATCTGAAAGGAGAATAGTATTTGGAATAATGGCAACAGGAGACCTAAAAGGAAGTTTAAGAAAAATAGAACAAGGACTTCGCTTATTAAATTATCCGAGAGATGTGGATTATACATTGTAAGCGGCACTGTGAATAAATTTATGCTAATACATGATGACAGCAAGTTGTGTAAACAAGATGTGTGTAAATGTTGGCATTGCATGCAGTGATGAGTAAGCAGAGCACATGTCTGTAGGAAGTTGGGATTTCATACATGTGAACTGGAAGATAAAAGGATGCTTTTCTGAGCAATCCTTAGAATAATCCTGAAGTGTATTGCTATCTTGCTCTTCCTTCTCCTGCTGTCTTTCTCTTTTCTTTGATTAATCTCTCTCCTTTGTAATTTCTTTGTATGTGTTAGCAAAACTTTCTTCAGGAAATTTCATCCTGTAACGATTTAAAAAAAAAAAAAGTGTTGAATGTGATGGAAATGCTGGCGGACTTTAGCCCTGACAATGTTAAAATTATACGAGGGTCGCAAAAATGTTGTTTGGAGCATTTTACGGATAACAGTAAAGACTGCTGAATGAGATACGCCTGGGAAAAAAACTTAAAATGAAGTCTCGAGATACTTGGGTATAATGTGCGGGCTATGCTAAAACACCTTCCAAGTTAAATGTTTCAATTCATGTAATGAAAGGCTTTTGTTATCTTCTGCTGTGTAAAATACTTTCGTTTTCTTAATAGGTTAGTAAAGGGTGATCCAGCTGCATTTTTACCTATCATCAGCTATTCTTTTACATCATTTTCAACTTACATAGCAGAACTTTTGGTAAAGTGCGATGTGGAACTCACAGCAAAGAGTGACTTGCGTTTCATTGAAGCTATTTATAAGGTATCTGTCTTCATGTTCTTTGCAGGAAAGGCACAGTTTTGAGTATGGCCTCATAAAAATTGACCATCTAGCATGAGTTTTACTAGAAAGTGAAAATTTTTGACAGTGAATGTGAATTGCAGTTCTGTTAGTATTTAAGATGAGTAGTAAGTGACTGTATGGTAAGTCTTTAGATTTTCATGAAAATAAGGCTGGATTTTGTTAGTCAAATCTCAATTTTGAGACAACTGTAGAATCAGTAGTATTATTGTGTTTTATGTTTGTTGTAAAGAATACTGGAATATTTGTTACACAATAGGTTTTGTAGAAGTGACCTTAGCAGAAATAATAACCCGCAAAAAATCACAGCAAACTTCAATAATTGTAATAAAAAGACAGTTAAGAAATAGTGTTATTTTAAAACACCATGCAAAAGTAATATACAAAGTCCAGTTCTTAAGAATTTATACATTGGAATCAAATCAAACTCTTAACTGAATGAAAATAATTTTGAACTATCCTTAAAAATACCCATAAGCACATTTTTATAAAAGATGGCTTGATACATTAACAAATACGAGTTTATTCAGACTAATTTTCCGTCTGAGGAGGACAGACTCCTTTACAAAGAGGCTCTGTGGGAGCTTTACTTAGCCCTCTGACGCATTTGCTGAGATTAATACAATTTTTTTGTGCATTCACTTTGGAAAGTTTTTGTTTAACTTTTCTAATATTAATGTCTACAATCATTTATTTAATGAATCTTAAGACTGTGAGTTAAACTTTACAAGAGTGATGTGAATTAAATGTTTCTGGAAGAGGTATGTTGAAAGTCTAGTTAGAAGAAACAGCTGAGAATGTATAAATAAATGAATGAGAAAAGGTTTAACTGCTGAAGTGCAGAATGAAAGAAAAGACTGTAGAAAAATAAGAACCTGAACATGCCATTCTACAACAAATTTCATGGTGATTTTGAAAGTGAAATAAACTCTTATTTTGTTGCAGCTTCTTCGAGATCAATTTCAATATAAACCAGTTTTAACAAAACAACAGTTTCTTCAGTTTGGCTTTGCAGAAAGAAAAATGCAGATTGTTTGTGACATTATCAACTGTGTGGTGAAAAAACATAAGGAATTAAGTAACTCGAATAAGGTACTGATTAAGTGATAACTTTACTGTGAGATAAGTTTCTTTTGACATGCTTCATGTTGCAGGTACATGCTGAAGACCAGATTATTTGAAGGTGCAGCACTGCTGATAGTCAAAATAGGGGGAAAATTAGTGTGAAGTTCCATTGTAAGATGCTTGATTGCTATCAGGTATACAAAAGACACAAAGCTGCCAATGCTTTGTTGTATAAACAAAAAATATCAGAATGAAGATAAATGTAGTACTTGATATCTTTACAGTAAGTGATATATTTTCTTCTATACTTCTCAAGATAGTGAATGTTTGTGTAACTCAGTAGACTTTGCAGGTAGATTTAAAAACAAAGCAAAACTGGTATGTTGGAAGTTCCGGTAACATTTAATTTAAACATGACTTTTGTGTTTGTGTTTCAGTGGTATACATCTCGAGTCTGATTATTTTAATTAATCGTATTTGTTTTACTTTGGTAAGGCATTACTTTTTATCAGTGTATGCTGTGATTTTGTTTCATTTGAGTTGATAAGTCTTCAGGTTTTTTGTATGCTTTGTCACTTTTAGGGGCATGACCACGTTTGTTTTTTTTTTTTCATGTTTGTTTGTCTTTCAACTCTGGTGCAAGATGTCTTTTCTCTTCATGATCAGCTTTGATGCAGCCTCTCATAGGGGTTAATGAGTGTATGAATAAGTCATTCACTTCCAGATCTGTTTTCTCTGTAAATTTGGGTCATACTTAATTTTTTTTTTTTTTGAGGCTGTTGTACTGCAAAGGTTTAAATGTGTTTCTGTGTGTGCCATGCAATATTCCTGCCTATTAATGATGGCAAAAAATGGGGTGTGTCATCTCATCCCCATGTTGTTATTGTTGTGTGTCCGACCCCCACAGCCCCGGAAAATATTTCTATGTTAGCAGCATAATATTTTCTCCCCTTCACTTTGAAGGTTAAATCCCAAACAAGGAAAAAACTCAGATCTTTTAAATATGAAGCATGGTCAAATTGTGATAGCGTCCTTGCTGATCCTAGTGGCAGTGCTCTGAATTCCAAACAGGTAGGAAAATAATTTTTATGTTGTATGTCTAAAGGTTACTCTCATTTGTAACAAGTCAGGCACTTTCTGGAATATATGCTTTCATTGAGGTTTTTATGCTTGATCAGACCAATTAGTGGGGTTTTTGTTTGCTGCTGTTTGTTTTTTTTTTTCCCCCCTGAAGTGTGGGTGACTGAAATGATAGCTGAAATACTGAGGATATTGCTTTTCTGTTTTACTCAGTAGTTGATCTCAAAGTCTTGATAGTAATGATCTAGTATTGTTGTTTGCCATTTGAATTATATCAATTCAGGGACGGCAATGAAAATGAAGATGCAATTGGAAAAAAGAATATACAGGCTGATTGGAGATTGAAGTGTGTCTGGCCTAACATTGCAATGTTTTCAATGTAGCTTTCAAAACACTTTTTGTTCTTTTGTCTGAAACTGTTCAGCAAAGATTTCTTAATCTAGCATTCCTGTTGGCTTCAGTTTTACAAGAGTAACACTTGATCTTATGTGTTATGCTAATCTTGGCCTGTGGAGGAGACAGCTTTCCTAATATTCTGCTAAAAGTGTGCAAATTAAAATTGTACAAAACTTTTAGTACTGTGACTCCCCATTAAATGTTGGCGATTTCTATTTAGAAGAAAGATACTGATTTAGCAGAAGAAAATTTCACAAAGGAAATATTTGAAATTACTTATCTGGCACTTCTTGTTGTTGAATGGTAGAACTGAATGGGTATATATGTGAGTGTATTAAGAATTCCCTAGGAGAGGAGAGTTGCAGCTTTAGTAAAATATGTAGGAATCTGTAAGTGTTAAGATGCTGCACAAAACTAGTTCTTAATCATTAGGTAGTTTAGTTTGTTACATGGCAGTTAGTGATCATAGGATTTGATCTACCTATAAAGAAAGGCAAAATTTGTCTCTTACTTTGTTCTCTCTAATGGAAGCATTCAAAAGGAATGAAATGTGTAGCTAGTAGGGCTATTTTGTTGACACTTGTCAAGGAAAAGAGAGTTTTACCCTTCCTATTTAAACTTTTTTTTTTTCTGAATGTTTGAGTGGTGGTTTTGATGTTGGAACTGTCTATACGTACATTTAAACATATTGCAAGATTCATACCTCCCAATCCACACCTAGAAATCTAACAAACCTTACAATAAGAGAGGACATTAATGCCTTTATTACCATTTATGGAAGGGAACCAAGGTACACAGTACATATGGTAAACTGTGTGCATATTTGTTTTACAGTTCTTTCATGTCTATATGATGTTTTTAAATTAAACTGCCTGCTGTTTTCTGTGTTTTGCAACCAGATGGGATAAGATTGTCAGATTTTAATAAATAAATACTAAAATGATAGGTCTTTTCTGTCAGTTACTTGGCTGATGAATTGAAATGTTCTTGGAATAAATAACACCAGTGAATTTTTTTTTTTTAACATGCTCAGAAGAAGCCTCAAGTAGAAAGGCATTCAGGAAATGAAGTTAGTGATGACCTTCATCCACCACCCATTCCAGCACAGGGAGGTAATGAAGAAGAATTGTTCCTAGATGATGATGATGTGGAAGTTAAATGTGAACAAGTAAGAACTTTTATTGTAAGATGCTGTCCGCATGTATTCTTATCTTTTCTTACAGGGCTTTTCTAAAGGGATGAAGGTTTTAAAAAGATAGCTGGATGCTCCTTAAGTATAATTAATGGATATATAATAAATATATTGAAAAAAGTCAGTTAAATTATACTGTCCTTTCAAGAGCCAGTTCTGTCAATAGTTTCTTTAAAAGCTGAATTCTGTGAATAGGTGTATTACGGCAATTCTGAAAGCAAAATAATTTTCTAATGTAGCAGAATATGTTTCTGAACTCGAGGAAGATTCCACTTAATTTCATTGATCAAATGATGAATTATATTTTGAAATTAGAGGACATGTTCTTGTCCATATTTTCAGGTCATAGAAGATAATTGTCAGATTGAGTTCCTAAAGAGTCAGCTTGCTGATTGTCAGGAAAAGCTTCATAAGCTAGATTGGGTGGAAGATAAACTACATGTTTTAGAAGAGAAACTGAAAGGAAAGGTGATCATAGATGAGAAGGACTGGAATAACTTGTTGAGCCGAGTTTTGCTTCTTGAAACGGAATTGCTGTTGCAATCCAAAAAGGTATGTTAATTTCTGTTTTTCTTCTATAACAAAAATTGCCCAGACACAGTGTTGTCAGCCTACTTCTATTCTGCCTGCCTCCTTCACTACTTTTAAAGGCATGATCTGAATGGAAGTCCTATTTACGGAATTGGTGGTATTTTTTTCTTAACGTTAAGTTTTGTTGTTTTCTTATGCTCTGTGAAGCAAAGCTCTTCATTGGAAATTGTTTCCTTGCAGGAACAGCAGGTGTAGCTGAACCTATTTTTATTAGCAATGATTGTGTGTGTTTTCATTTCCTAGAAAACTTGTAGAAGGAGGCTTTTGAAGACTTTTAATCATGCTGTCTTTGAAAGCTTCATGTTTCTACAGTTGAGAATTTCATCATGCTAGTGACACATTTAAGGGTTTCCTTATTCTGGTCTGCATTATTCTGAACTTCTTATACCGGTCTGCAAATGTTATTGTTGTTGATACAGTTGAATATCTATTTTTTTAATTCTCCAAACTCTAATCAGATACAGATATTCTCTTTGGAAGATTAAGTCTTAATTCTGTAAAACAATTTTTGATGGAATGCTCAACGGAAAATACAAGGTTAATGGAAAAGTTAATTCCCATTTTAGTCCTGTTCTTAGTTTGTGAATCTTTAAAATTTCTAGCCTAATCCACAGTCTTTTGCCTTTTTGTATGGCCCCCCTGCCTTCCTCTTTCTTGTCCATGATGTTCATTACATTTTTAAACACGTGAAAGTGCTACAGTTGTGATGTGGCTACATTTGGCATATTTGTTGGAGCAAATCAAGTATTTTGTTGCATTAAGACTTTGTATTATTTTTCATGCTGTTGAAAGGTCCTTGTATGCACAATAAATAATTTCATATTTGTGGACATGTAAGTATTTTGAGCTGCAGTGAAACATAGCATCAATTTTGGGATCACATGCTTAATTTTTAAGTGTATTTGCATATGTGCCTCGTGTATCCTTCAGATACTGTTAGATGCTTTTCAGAAGCTGAAAACCCTTGTGATTAGTTGATCAGTGTTGTGTATTTATCTGTAGTTGTAAAAATGTTGAATTTACTTGTAACCAGCTCTGTGTGTGTTACTGGCCCTGCAAATTTGAAAACGTTGCTAATACTTGTATACAAGACGTTTCTTTCTGTGTGCCTTGAAAGTGTGCTAGTTATGCAAGGTCTTGAAATGGAGAAGTGTTCAGACATCACTAGGTTGTTTCTAAAGGCCGTAGCTCAAATGCTAAGGATCAACACTCTCAATCACTTTTTTAAAGTACAGTTTCAGGTCAGTAATGGCTCAAGTGATTTACCATTTGAAATCAATTTCTTATGGTTATTGTAATTTAATTACTAGTGGACATATGTCCAGATACCACCCACCAATGTTTTCTTCTGCTAGCAGTCTCAAGAGGCCTTCAGCTTAACAGCCACAGGCAGTTTTGCTCCTGTTTCATGTGTATTCTCTTCAAGAGATAGTTGTTGCATTTATGACAGTAGCAGCACAGGACAGCTTGTTTTTCAGACTAGGCTTGTTCTTCTATTTCTGTAAATTTGGTTTATTATTACTTCAGCAATGTGTTTATTGCAGTTGTTCAAAGGTTTGGAATAGTATTTGGAAAATACTTAACATTAGTATCACTCAAAATTTTCCAGTAAGATAATTATGTTTCTGTACTGCATATTACTGAAAGAAGTATCTGCAGAAACAAGTTTGAATTTAGTTTGTGTGTGGCATTGTTGCTTGTCTTTTTTTCAAAGCAAAAGAAGCTGTTTTTTTGTATTTTAAAAAAAAAAATCTTCAAAACCCTAACTTTTTTGCAATAGGCATTTGAAAACTGCCAAGAAAAAATCCTTTGAGCCAGAGAATTGCTGCTTCTTTGTTTTATGAAATTCCATCAACTTTGGATATAGAAGCAATTCAGAATTTCTCCTTTCTTCTTACCCTTGCATTTTTTAGGGAACTTTTGGCATCTAATCAACATAGCAGGAACACTAAGATCTGTCTTGCACTGCTGCCAAAGTGGCAGCAGCTGTGCATTTAGCTCTGGGAAAGTCTGAAAGCTACCAAATCCATTTCAGCAAAAGGAATTGAGCAGAAGTAGTGCAGATTTTTTTTTTTAAGAGGTATCCATTATTACATTTTTCTTCAGCTTCTTCCCACAGTACCTACTAATTCTCCCTCGTTCACTTTTTTGGGTATAATATTCCCCTGTTAACTGATAATGGTTACTTCAGTATATAAAGTGATACACTTTTTATCAAAGTCTGAGATTTCAAATCACAACAATAATTCTTTGGTGAAAAAAGTCTAGATGTTGTGTATGAGTGTTGGATTTTCTTATTTTGAAATTAGAAGAATTGCACTCAAAAACATTTATTACAACAGTAATTTTGTTTCCTTGTTTATGAACAACATTTTCTGAGCTAGATTGAATTAAACTGAGAACCTTCCTTAAAAAAGCCCCCTCTCACTTAGGAGCCTGGGAAACTAGCTTAAAATAGACTTGAATTCTAAGCATTTGAGTGGAATGAATTTCAGTTCATCTGTAGGCTAATTTTTTAGGACCAAGGAGCTATGTTTCTGCATATCAACCAGAAGTAGAAGAAGGTACACTTGTTTTGCTAAGGTAACAGCAGCCAATGTCAAGATGTAATTGTTAGCGCAGGCCAAGAACAGTCTGATTGTTCACTCTACTTGAACTTAAGTTATATGCACTATATTTGGACCTGGTTTTGACCTGTATGAACAGCAATATTGATACTCAAAAAGTCCCCATGAAATAGACTAGTTTTTAAATGCAATGTATGTATGGAAATTTGGATTTTTTTAGTCCTGTAGAGACATTTGTGCAGTGCCAACATATTTGGATGGTATAGCAAATGCATACATGATTAGTACTTAAATATGCTTTTGTTCAATCAAAAGATGATTTAAACAGGGTGTATGGCTAAAATGCAGTAAACTTGTTTTTCAGAGAGACTTATCTACAGAGTTCAGCAATGTAGGTCAAGAATGTACTTCTAGTAGGATTCCAGTTTCTCCTGGTGAGTACTAATGATTTTCTTTTTAATTAACATCATACGTTAAACATTTCTTGATGACCTTAAAAAAAATAAAAAAAAATCAAAAAAAAAAATCACTGTTTTAGTTAAGTAGACAATTGCAATTTAGTGACCTCTAAATTTAAATGCATGCTGCAAATTAGGAACTAACCTGCTAGTCATTTCACGTTTGCAATTTAATTCTTTAGAAGCTTTATTTACTGAAACAGTTTTTTAAAGCATTAATGAAAATACCTAGCATAGTAATTAATAGTTACAAATAACTACTAAAAATCTCAAAGATGCAAATTTAACTAAGGTGCTATAATGAAAGCTGTGGAAAACAATAATGTTAGCTGTCCTTTAAAGCAGTTATCATAATGTTTTAAAAATAAGCTATCCATAAGCACAAAAGAAATTATATTTACTGCCATGTGTTTGTTATAATTAAAATAGTGTCACATTTATGTTGTTTTTTACTTTTATAATGGGGCTCAGGACAAATCAGGGCTTTTTCATTTGTAATCACTGCTGAATATTCTCTATAGTTTCATCCCTTTTGAAGCAGTTAGATAACCAACTAGCATTTTTGCAAAACTTACTTATTTTGAAGAGTGAGATAAAATCTTTTTCTTCCATTCCATCTTAACTTTGATAATGTACAAGAAGTAAACAAAACAGCCTTAAGTGGGAAAGAAATTAAAAACATTCCACAGGCCATAAGTAATTCTTCTCTCTTCCTCACAGGTAGCTCTTTAGCCCTTATTCCCTGTTGTAGCTGTTATTCCTACTACGAGTAGTAAGGAGGATATTCTATTTCCCATTATTAGGCATTTTTGTCCAGTGATGGGCTGTTACACTGAAATTAAAAGGGAATCTCAGTAATCCAGTTTCTGTGGAAATTGACATAGCCAAGAAACTGCCTTCCTAAAGTTTGTTTTAATTTTTGAAGTCTCAGAAATGGGACCTTCTTTTTACAGACCTTAGAAATCTTGCAACATGTTTGCTTCATTTCATAAGTATAGTGGTATGTTATTGATGCTTGAGGACTTCATAGTCGGCAAGCAAGCTGATGGTCTTTAAAAGAGAAATGTCTTATTTTCAGATTTCTGGAATTATTCTGAATTGTTCCTGCTTTTCTAAAATAGGATTCAGGAAATTTAAGGCATACAAGTTATGTGGCCAGTCTTAACTCTTATATCTGAGGTGTACAGTACGCTGAATGCTTTGATGGTCTTTTTGGTTGTAGTGCTCTTCAGGAATCACAACTGTACAGAAGAAACACTTTTTAATTTTGACTGATTAAAAATAGTTTAATATGATTTTAAATACAGAATAGTGTAGCTAAACATGTTCCAAAGGCATGGCCCATAGATGGTGGCCTTACTGAAAATAAGGATATGGGAACACTTTTTCTCTTTTTCTAAATACTTAATTCTCTTCCCTGACAATAGTTTTCTGAGATTGCAAAGAGTATCAAAGCCTTCCCAGTGTAAAAGTCTGTTTCTGCTGAATGGATGTGAAACCTATCCCAATGGGAGGAGAGTTAGGGAAACAGCAAGCGCTTGATACAAATTTTAAGCTCAACAAGAAGGTGATGATTTTGTTTATATTTCTGCTGCTTATAAGACAGGTTACCTACAAATCAAACACATGTTTGAACAGGTAGTTTATGATAAAAATAATGTAAACTGTTTGAAATCACTTTTAAATGTTTGACCCAGTAATTAGACTTTCTCAAGTGTTGATTTCACTGTAGCATTAATAGTAATCTTTTTTGAATTTGTCTTGTGTGTGCTATACATAGTATACTGCACTTACCTTGTTTTAAGAAAATGAGAAGCCTATTTTCAGCCCTCACCAGTAGCTTTTCTTTTTTCCTCTCTAAACAATGCATTCTCTTCTGTTATTACGTACTGTAAATCAAGCTGTTTGATAGCTGACCTTGCAGAAAGAGAGCAAAAAGGCAAAGGTGACTTAAAAATGAGTATTTCTTCATAGATGCAGAGAGAAAGGAGAAGATGCCAGAGAGTCTTCATCAGTTGTCTGGATACAGTTCACTATTATCCACAGACCCATCTCCCAGAGCCATGACCATTAATTCTCATGATCTGACAGACATTTCAAAGGTAAGTAAAACTGGCAAATGCTTAGTTGATTTCCTTTCTGAGGTCAAGAGAACAAGTAAGCATTAGTTTTAGTTGTATATACTACTAGTGAAAAACAAGGAAACTATGCAAAACTACATCTAGGTCTGTCCCATAAAAATCCTTTTGATATGTAAACAGTGCTTAAAGTCACATTTTTCTCTGATTTTTTCAGGTTGGAAGTCCATCTGAAGAATGTTAGCTTTGAAGAGTTCACTAACTTTGTTGGTTTTAAATTGCAGGAGACAACAAGACAAAGAATGGAAAGGATAAGTAAAATGTAAGTAATAGGAAAGGGCAGCAGTAATTCATTTCCCAGGAGGGAGTTGTACTGGACTAAGACATATAGAGAACATACATATGTGTTCCAAACCTCAAAGGTCTCTACATCAGGTGTGGCATTTCCTTATGACTCCACTGGATAATAAATCCACTTACAGTTCTGTATTTGTGGGATGAGTCACTGTTTTGGTTTCTAAAAAGCAATAGAAAGCATTCTTAATAGTATTAACTAGAGATTAAAGTGTGTTTAGAATCCAGTTGACAAGGAATAGGAATATTATTTATCTTCTGATAGGAACTCGCTGGTACTTGCAACTTTTCTTCCTGAAAAATAACTACAATATCTTAAAGCTGTTTTTTATTATTTAAGGAAAAGTAAGACTAGTTTCAGGCTAAGCATTGTAAGAACTGTATTAAGGTGTACTTGATACTAGTCCTGAGATCTGTAATGAAATTTTTGTTATGTAAGAAATACTTTTATTACACTTGAAGAGAAATGCATTGCTCTATAATGTTTCTTTAGCAAAAGATTTCTATTCTAAAGTGCCTGGCCTCAAAAAAGCCATAGCCTTTTTTGTGATTTACTTTTATTCTGTGGGTTACTTTTTACTTTATGCATACTTAAGGTTTGTTTATATGTGGTAGGCATTTAAAATACAAACCAATTGCAGAGGAAAAGGGGGTATGAGAGGAAATTTAAGGCTTAATGCTGCTTATTAATATTGTGGATTCATTAGGAAGTTAAAGATGAAGTCAGATACTTCTTACCATATTTTAATAAGTGTGCATGTCTAAACAAAATTTATTTTCAGAATTGAAGAAACCTCAGACTTGTTGAAAACCTCAAGCAACACCTGTGAGAAGACCTGAAAGCACAGGTCTTAAGACCTGGTCTCTGTAGACTACGGATATCAGAACTAATATGTATGTTTGTACAGCATTAAATTTTTAATATATCAAATTTGTAGTGATCACCAGTGCTTTTATTACTTTGAATAAATATTTTCTAATGCATCTGTGTACTGATTTCCCTCCCCCCGACCCTGTTTGTTGGGTTTTAAAAACTGTTCATATAGCTTCCCCCCACTTCTGTAAAGTGAAGTCATTACAGCAATGTATTTTTGTGTTGACATTTGTTAGCAGTGTGCTAAGTAATATGTTTTTTAAAGTGCAGGTTTGAGGACCATGGTTTACATCCTGTTGGAAACATTCCAGCTGGGTCTTGCATATTGCACCCAAGAGGCTTTCTTACATACCATCTTACCATCTGTACCGTTGAATAAGTCTTAATGAAAACTTAAATACACAATTTTAAATATGTACCTTTTTGCTGGTTTTTTTAAATATAAAATTTCATGCTGAGCTGGAGAACACCAACACATTATGGCTTCCATTAACACTGGCAAAGTGAGGGTCAGTTTGATCCTAAATACTAAAATGCTCAAGTTAGTCCACAGACTTTGACTGCAAGAGATGTGTTGAGTGTTTTAGTGCTCTTACCCAACACGTTTTAAGACCAGCAGCGCAGATGGTGACCATCCAGTATACAAAGATACACATTTTTAAGATTTGAAGCTATATTAAAATTCTTCTTTAGAGACATAAGTAGATGTAAGGCTTCCATAAACATTATATAATCAAACGAAAGATGTGTGAGGTTTGATTAAAATTTATTTATTTATTTACTCTTTGTAAATTGGTAGCGTATCATATCAAGGGTTCTTTGTGCTATAATACTCACTTAAAAAGATTTTTGGAATTGAATATCACAAAACCAGTGGATTTTTTGGCAAAGTTTGCAAATAAAGGTGAAAGCAGCTGTTTGACATTATGCTGTAAAAAGTGGTTTATACATTTTAACAATAATTATGATTTTTTTTTTTTCTGTAACCATATGGAATATAAATTGACTTTGACATACAAACAGAACATACGGTGATCCATTACGTTATATAAACTTTAGTTGAGAGTTTTTGGACTTTTGCAATAGAATTTTTCCAGTTGTTTAAAAAAAATAAAAAAATCAGATGGTGTGAACAAGTTTTGCACTTCAATTGAAAATATACCTTGCAAATTGCTGTTCATTATCCTAACAATGAAATGAAATGAGGTTTTCTTCTAAATGTTAGACCATTTCAACAAAAAGTAGGTGATAGTTTCTAAAATAGGACTATAGCACCATCTTGTGGAAATCTTTGTACAAAGTAATTGCCAAAGGAGGAAAAAAGTATATTCCTATACAGTTTAAGTTATTGCTTTAAACCAGTAATGATCAAATATTTTGAAATATTACCTCTCTTTAAGTTTTCCTTTTTTGCCTTGGAATTGAAGAGGCTTTTCTGTTAATTAAGATAATTATTCTGTATGATATTTGATAATGTTTGTGGCAGGAACCGGAACAATGAATCTGTTGTTTGTTGATGTTATGGCAAAGACGAGAAGTGTTAGTCAATATAAATAATTCAAGTTACAAGGATTTATCATTGAATTCATGTGATTTATGCAGCAAGTATTAGAAAAAGGTTTTTCTGTAAGTGTAGAACTTAATATGTCTATCTAGTACTGCAAAATTGAAAATGGGAGTTGTTCAACTATTTCCTTCTTCCAGAAGCTTAAATGAAGTACTCTTCTCCACACAGTGGGATTCAGCCTTTGTAATTAAATGCTTTGCTTCTCCTGTTTTCAGGACAAGCAGGGGCTTGCTTTGATCAAACTGAAGCCAAGGGTTTTGCTGTTAGGGCAGTGGAGCTGCTCTTGCATCTGCTTTTTTTTTTTAAATGAGATTTGGTTTTGGAAGATAATATTTCTTTTTCAGAAGATGGTACTCATAGTGCATTCAGACCCTCTTTACATGCTTGACTTAGAATTTTTTTTGTTATTATTATTATTCAGTTCTATAATTGGAAACAGTACTAGTAATGGTATATGTCACAGTAAAACTTCAACAAAGCAGTGCAATGCTGCAAAATACATGTCACGACTGAAAATAGCAACAGTTTTTGCATAATTACTGGTGCGATGCTTCGAGCACTGTCACAACAGTCAGAGTTGGCATTCTACATGTGCAAACAGTTGCATGGGTGGATCTTGCTGAGTGACAGGAAATGTTCGAATCCTTCCAAAACACAAATTAAATAAATCTAGAGAATGTTTCTCGCTATAGTTTCTATCCTGCCTACCTCTCTCCGACTTGGAAAAAATTCCTGTTGTTCAAGATATATGTTCTATGATTATGAATCTTTAATTGAACTACTTTTGTTTCTTAAAGCTACTGAACTTAATTATTAGTTTAAAAATATATATTAATTTTATAGTTAAGAATTGTTTTGATAACTCTCTTTAAACATTGATAGAATAATTCCACCTCATATAACTGAAAGCATTTATGCATTACATGGGATAATGTAGCATAATTGCATTAAAGTAGAATGTTAAAACTGAAGCTTCTACAGAAATAGACTTTTTAACTTGACTTTTTTTTTTTGGCGAGTTTCTAAATCTATTAAAACTTACAGGATTCCCATTAATTTTTTTTTTTTTACTCTGCCTTATCTAGCATCAGTATGCACTTTAATTTGTTTACTGAAATTAAAACATGCTATAGAAAACAATAAAAATCCTCTCACCCCAAATCTGTAATATTGAAAAGCAGTCTGATAACCTCTTCCAGTTATATTTTCAGTTTGTGTATGTACTGCTACACGTTGTGCTATTCTAGTGCTCTGAGTCATAAATACTAAGAAAATTATTGCAGTTATGACACTAGAATATATTCTTTATGCTGTTACTTTTGATGTTTAAGATCTGATACTTAAATTGTATTTTAGATCACTCAAGTGTGGTTGTACCTAAGTATGAGACGGGCTGAGTTCAGTTATATCCTGGTGTTTATGCCTAACTTAGAATTGTTTTGCATCATCAGAAGTGTATTCAAAATTCAAAGCCTTAATTACTAAGTGTGTCCTATTTCCTTATAAGTATATCCAATTTTTCTCATAGTTATTCTTGGAGTTCTTTTAATAAGTTTCTCTCCTGGTTTAGTCTCCTATCCCATGTCAGGCTCAATTCAGTTTCTAGTCCTAGCAAACATGGTGCAGAAGAAACCTGCACTGAAAAGGTTTTTTAAAGTTTTACTTTCTTTTAAATTTGCCCGATACAGGATACTTCTTGTCTTGAAATCAGTTCCATTAAGAAGAAAATCTCTCATGGAATTTGCAGAACTGAAATCTAGGGTGGGAATCTGTGGGGAGGGATGTTACTTGTTTTTCCTTCCCTGTCAGTCTAGCAATGATCAGTAGAGCCAGCTCATTTGAATTCCAATATAAAAATAATAATTCTGTTGCTCTTTTTTTTTTTTTAGCTTAAGCTGCTGATAGCATGTACTATTGTGACTTCAGTTTAAGAGTGGCAGTTCTCTCCCTGTGGAAGATCAAATAGGTGATAGTTCTTTCAAATGAGATATTCTTTTTAATTTCTTAAACAAGAGTATGTGTTGAATTGTGGGGACAGCTGTCTGGTGCCCATATGGCCTCACAGCTGAAGTTTCTATTACAGCCTGCGATACAACCAGCCTATAAGCATATTGCTCATACTAACTCGGAATTTTTTTCTAATGGCTATTTTGTTCTCCCCCCACTTTCCCTTGCTCATTGGCTTTTTTGTTTGATCTATTGTATCTATTTTTATTTTATTGTAGTAATGAAAAGGAAAAATTAAGGATATGGACGCACTGAAGTTTGAGAAGTGCATTCTTGTCTTGTAAAGGTTTGTTTTTCTGGAGAAAGAGAAACTGTATGAGAAGCTACTACTATTTGTGGAATTTACTTAGTTACTTTTTATTAGAGATGCTTAGAGTTCTTTACTAATCATCAGTGAACAGGGGTTAAAACAGCTTGTTCTATCACCTGCTTATTTTGACATTGGAAGTTATCCATCATTTCGAACAGTCATAGTTGTAATATATTCCACCTTGAAATTATTTTTTTGGCATTACAGTTACCTTTCCAAATACTTTATGCCACCTATAGTTCCTTTTCGGTTCCTTTCTAGGATATATTTTAACTCTATGTGGTGAAAATCTAAGTATTTCAGTTATAATCCTCAGACAGTAAAATATGCTGCTTCAGGAAAGCTATTAAATCTGCAAAAATTGCTTAATGATAGTATGTTGCTTCTGTTGTATCTAGGCAAATTTCTCTGCAATGTTCTTTGTAGGATACTTAGGATGATGCAATCAATACAAGGGTACTAGTTAAAACACTTGTGACTTGAGTCTTCCAGATGGGGAAGTCATACTAAAACTGGTATTTCTTCACCTGAGCATCCTACAGTTTATTTCATGAGGTGTGGTAAACTTAATAGCTTTGTTTATGCAATGAGACCTGATGCTGTATCTATGGTTATAAAACTTGTCCTCTATAGGCTCTATCCAGAGCAGATGCTTGACTTGGAAGTAGTGAGGCTTTCTTACTACTTGGGAGAAAACAGCTCTAATTATAGGTTAACAACAATAAGCAGTAGTGTGGAGCACTGATATTCTAATACAGCAGTGTGTGTTGGCTTTCCTCTCCTCTTTACCTTTCCAGTTATCATAGAGGAAGCTCTATATGCCGTAAAGCAAAATAACTTCTGATGATGGGCTCAGGAATCAGCAGAAATATAATTTTGCTAATGTTAGGTTTATAATGATTAACTTTTAGCATAAGCAATATCAAGGAATATTATGCTTTAGGGTATTTTAATCAAAGACACAATTATATTTCTAAAACATACTGCAAGGTCTTCATAAACTTTCACACTTTTGTGTCTATTCTCATCTTACCTGGAGTTGCTGCACTTCATTGAGTGCATGTTGAAATATGAGCTGGGATTAAGAGAACTGCAGTTATGGAGCCCTGAATATTTTCCGTGAATGCTGAGAATACTTTCACAAAGCTGAAGTTCTTGGCAGAGATTTCCTCCCACTGTTGGTCATTCCCATCTGACTACGTTATGAGCTGAATTTTGTAACTGATGTGACTTAAGTATACTCTTCTGAAAATACATCATGAGGGGTACTAGGGGTTTTGTGGTTTTTTGTTTTTGGTGTTTTTTTTTTGTTTGCTTTTTTTTTTTTTTTTTTTTAAATCCACATTATCTCTGTGATCCAGTTTATGACATTGCATACAAACGTTTGTGTCTGAACTTTCAGTTGGAGCAGCATGCTGTGGTGTCAGCAACTAAACTGGGCAGCAGGAGAGACCATGGGTCAAGTTAGTGTTTTACTGCTGAAGGATTTGCCCCCTGAGCACATAGTGAGCTAGAAGTGAAGTTTCTGTGCAAAATCCCAGTGTATGTATTCATGAAAACTTGTTTATTGCATGTTTGTTTAGTATATATTTGAATTGACTGAATGAAGGGGTAAATGTGTGTCTGAAAAAACATGGAAAATAGGATTAAAGGGAATCTACATTTTGGAATTGGGTCAGTTTTCAAGTGTTAAAATAGCTCTATTTATTACATCTGCTTCTGATCCCCACCCTACCCCCCACCCCCCAGCCAATTTTTCTGAAATTAGAGGCATATTTTTCACTGTGTTTAGAAAAAAAAGAATCTCCCTTGTTGCTATGTAAAATGACTATAAAATGTACAGGCAAATGCAAAACTGATCCTCAGGGAATATATTTGGAAACCTTTCATATTGTGTTACAAACATATCACATGCAAGGCATTTAAAATAATATTTCATATAGGTGATCACAGTGTATTACAAAAACATGAAATAAATCCTCCTCTAAACCTTAGCTTAACTGTAAAGTGATAACCTAGATAATATAATTAATGTAATTCAAAGCACTTCATTGCTATCAGTATAAGTGAGTTTTATTATACATGAAGACTCCCCAGTTATTTTTAGCTGTGCATGTTCATTTGTTTCATAGGTGATCAAGTCGAATGTGCTGTGCCTTGCCTATCATACTGACATATGATCTGGGAGAGTCTTTATCCCTATATTGTTGCACAAGTAATTTGTAGTAACTTCTTTATGTCTCCTTTCTCCAACTGTAAAATTGGGTGATTCCCCTTGTTTTCCTCCTGAGAATACTATGTGGTTTGGTTCATTGTTTATGCCCACTGTAAGAATTACTTAGGAGAAAAACGAATGTAAAAAAATGTTGTCTGGCTTTAAGAGTTCTCTTAATTGAAACCATTCCACTGGAGCCTATGGAAGGACTAAAAAGTGAGTTCATGAACTTACCTGAGTTTATTAGTAGTAGTAGTAACTTAAGTTCCAGCTTCTTGTAGTTATAAAAGTAGTTGACAGCTGTCATAACTTCAGGTAAAGTAGTTATGCTTTTGTGTGAACTACAGAAAAATAGGTGCTGATATGGTGGGAGATTGCTAGCCTGAATACTTTATTAAATTCCTTTTTAAGCTGTGATACAGCAATTTAAGACCAGTAACTCAAGTTTTCTGTAGGTTTTTTTTGCACATCACCATCAGAACATTTCTGTATTCTCTGTCTTAGATATGGCCTTTTTAATGAAGGTGTACCAGCAAACAATTTATTGCTCTTAAGTATTTTGTGATTGAATGTCATATTAAAACCTATTAAAACTTTTCATCGCATATTACTGAATTGATGTACTGATCATAAATTGTCTTCGATACAAAGTATCCTCATACCTCTACAGAGGGAAGGAATACGATTTTTATGTTATTTTAGCATTAAAAAAAAGCAATTGTGCTAGTGATTAGGAGGTCGTGGAAAGCTATTAATATCTTTAGTTATTTCACAGTTGATTTCATGGCCTTGACCTTGAGTGAAAGTATTTCTGCTACAGGCATGGCTCTGATAAACTCTTGGACTTTGATTTAGTGAGTTTTCTGATGGTCTTGCCCCCAGGTTAAAAGATTGACATAAATATGTACGACTAATGCTGACCTAGAAGTACAAGAAGCTGTGATGATCTGTAGGTGTTCTCGAAAGATTTCTGAGCTTTGCTGTACAGGTACAGTTTCATCTTAGAAACAAGTTAGATTAATCATCTTCATGAATCACTTCTTGCTTAAGGAGAGAAGCTGTCTTGAGTAAAGAACAGACTGAAGTCCTCATAGAGATGTTTATGGCCTTAAAAAATGTATGCCCAGAATATGGAGGTCTTTTGTGGTTGCAGGAGGTTCTTCTGCATGATAGAAAAATGCAACTACATGGGAGGCTCTGAATGAACCAAAAGCAGGTGTCAGCAGGACATTTTATTCAAATAATGCTTAAAAAGTTAGGTTCACAATGTAAGGTGTCTGACAGTCAAGCAACATGAAAGGGGGTGCAATTAATTAAAAGTATAGTAATATTGAAAACAATTTGAAATTAAAACATCTCAAATAAGTAGGGAAAATACACCATAGTGTGATAATACAATGGAATAGTGCTTTTCATGACCAATACAAAATGATGATTACAATTTAATCTTCAAAGGTGTTGTGTGGAAAGAGAGGAGATGGTTCAGACCTCTAGACTCCTGAGAATTTAAGCAACCTTTCCATCCAGTAACCCCCCTAAAACTGGGACAGTGGTGAACAGTGGTGTAAAAATGAAAATGTTTGACATAATTCTGTTTTGCACTTGAGGGGAAAAAACATGAGGCTGTATCCCTTTGGAGGGAAGTGGTTGGACTTGGAATCTGAATTGGTGTTTCTGTTCAAAGCCTTTGTTTGCTGTTACTCTGCTTCCAGGATTTAGGTAATCCCCTCTGCATTCTCTGTGTTTTCATCAGAATGCTTTTAGCTCTCTGTTAAAACAAAAATGTCAAAATCTCATGCTTTAGAACATAGCAAGCAAGGTCAAGGAGGAATTTCTGTCCAGTGCATGTGTGATTGGTGAGGTGTATTGAGGGCTGGGTGGGGATGTAATGGGATTTTTGTTTCTCTAAAAAATATATTGTCCAATGTTAATTGCTAATATGAACTTATGCTAATATTTCAATACAGATTTAATGCAAATTGTAATATAAATTCTTTATTGGTTTGTTTTTCCCTCTTTGCTGACACTCATCCTGACAGCTATTCAGGGTCAGGGTTCCCTCTAACTCACAGACAGAGTGTTAAAGACCTCAGGTATTTTAATTTCTCTGCTGCGTGAAGTCAATTTTTGCTTTCTAGCCTTGTTTGGGCTTATATCAGCTAATCAGAAAACTTCGCTTTTGATAAGCCAAAACCGGCAGCCCTCTTCTTTCCCATGAGGTTCTGCCCTGACCCTGTGTCCATCTCTCTTAATGAATTGGTTTATCTGTCGGGCTGTCAGGAAGCTGTGCGCGCAGAATGGTGTGAATTGGGTCTGTTCAGCTGAGGGGAGACCAGATGCAAGAGAAGCAGCAGATTTCAGCCAAACTGGCTAGGCACAAAAGACAAGGCAACACTGGAGGGAGAGGACAGGAATAAGCAGTTGGGGGTACCCAGAAGTGCATGTGGGGTGGGCATCCTCTTTGGCAGTAACAGGCTGTGATGTTGTTGCATTACAATATTTATTGCACATCGCTTTCAGTTTTCTGGGGACTAAATATCTCTTCACTGCTAAAGACCTTCTTGTTAATAGCTTGTCTGCACAGGTTAATTTGTCTCTTTTATGATTTATGAGGTGAGTGAATACTTTGGTACTTTGTCTCCTATTGTAGTACCTCCTCAGAGAGGCTCTTCCCAACCTTTTTTAGGTCTGCTGTGGTGATTTTTTGAGTGCTGTAATGTTTTAGGATATATATGAGGTCAGACCTAGTATCACAGATATCACAGTCACCTTGAATACAGTGAGAACTAAAGCACTGTTGGTGTGGTATTTTGGGGTTTTTTTTGGGTGGGAGGTGGGAGTAGTTTAGGTGTTACTGGCCAGCTGGACTTGTGTGTTCTGGTATATGTCTATATTCTTATTTTCCCGTCTTAAGAAGACAGCAATGACTACATGGCTGTGTAATAATAAAACATTGTGGTAGTAAGTGTAACAATTAATAAGCACTGTCATTGTTCCTAGCTCTATGCAGCACACAAACCACTCTCATTTGATTGGTAATACTCAGGCATTTTCATTAATCTTTAAATGGCTTCCAGTGTTTTCTAAACTATTTCATTTTGTAACGAGGTGAAAAAGGAAAAATAAACAGATTGTTAAGGAAAACCAAACACTGGCAAAATAAGATGATTACTGCTAAAATAGTGATTAGTACATGAAATTAATTATTTCCAAGCCTCTGAAATACAGCAAAAGGAGTTCCAGCCATTCCTTATTTAGGTGCTTCTGGACGTATGGTCGAACTGAAGTAACAAACACATACTGCTTAAAGTTCCTAGTCCTTTCCCCATGGTTGACTGCAAGCTTTGGCCCACTCTTCTATGCCTTTCCTCACCTCAAGAGAACTGTTCCAGAGTTCCATGTTTTTTCTTTAAAATGAGTGTTTTGGCCCTGCAGGGAACAATTACAGCGGAGCAGCTATGCAGGAATGGCAGAGTTCCCCTAGAAAAGCAGCAGGACCAGGACCAGATTGGCTTACCAGATAGTCAAACTACACCGCTGCAGCTTCTCATCAAACCTGTTGTGTGTCTTCTCATTGTGTCATTTGCATACTTTATTCTACTCCAACCTTATCTACCATATAAGTCTGTTTCTGTATTTTCTTGCAGACTTTTAAAGTGCTACGTGTTATCTAATGTGTACTGTCCCGGTACTAGGACCATAATATTGCTTCAGCAAATGATTTCATAGACCTTTAGTCAATGTAAGGACAGAATGACGGTTGGTATCTTGAATCTTTGTAAGTCACAGACCTGTACATGAGAGGAGACAACTTAATTTGACAGGTTATTTAAAATTGCACAGGTGTTAGAGAGGGTTTTCAGGCTTTAGGTAATAAACCTTGTACACCTGTGCTGACCCTCAGCAGCACACTTCAGCAGGTAGCTAACTTTAAAGACATCTACCTCATTTAAGTTGTCTTGATTACTCATTTAGCTCTTTCTTTGTTTGTGGTGTCTTCTGCATTTTTCTCACAGTTTGAGTCCCATCAGGTATGCTAACAGTATTTATTTCTGTTATGCTTATGTATTTAATGGTTGGAGAGGGAAGAATGGAGGTTTTTTTGTTGTCTATCTGAGCAAGCTTTAGTGTGGACGTTTAAACCCCAGGTGTACTCAGCAGAGTAAGCTAGCTCAGGTAATCTTCGGTCTTTTCATTCTAAGTCCATTTAAATAAAATTGTAGCCTATGTAAGCATACCCAAGTTATCAGTAAATTAAGTAGCTCAGGTCCTGACTTGTTACCAGGGCTGTAACATTGAGGTCAGCACAGGCTACGAGACCCAGGAAGTCTGTTGGCCAGAACACGCCAATCCCTGTTGCTGTAACTGTGCTCTTGCTGATAACCGTACCAGTTTGATAACTCTAGTCTTAACAACTTGGACAGCAGCATATACATCATTAACTGAATATGTGATCTAAAGTTAAACGGTGCTCTCTGTAGTTCATGTTATGCAGTTGTAACATCCCAGATATCCCACAATGATTGTTATTATGTGTATTTTTTGTGTTTTCTTGTGGGAACTAAAGGGGAAAATATGTTTAAAAATATGAAGAAAAAGGTTCAAAACATAGCTTTATTTAATATTGGTTTTTAACAGAAATGGTGAAATCAAGTAAGGAATAATCCTTGCTTGCCTTTGAGTTTTTTCATAACACCTTAAAACTAATGAGTTTTTGCTAAGCTTAAACTTACCTGAACTCAAGATTTCTATTTTAAAATAGGCTCAGTGCTTTCCTGTTAAAAATTGAAGTTGTAGCTGGAGTGATTTAAGGAATAATAACCTGTTACATGTAAAGTAACCCTGCTTTTTATGCAAAAATAATGCTTTTAAATCTGAACTTTAAGTCAGATAATTTACTAGAGGATCATTATTTTTTTGTTGCTCCAGTGTTAGTCATTATAGAAAATAAAAAGTTGACTCTTGCTGCAAATAGAACCTATAGCATGTTCATCTAAATAAAGCATGTATATTATGATACGGTTTTTATTACAGTGTAGTTTATTAGCAAACATAGACACATGTGTCTACTATAATGTAAACAGTTTAGTCTTTAAGCTACATTTTCGTCCAAAAGGATTGACGTTTGCTGCTTTTTCCAGATAACAGTAGCCAACGTTGTTCTTATCAGGAAAAAGGTTAGCTGCAATTCTGTAAGTCGTAGAGAAGATAAGAACAGCTTTGAATAATGGAGCGATGGTGGGAGTTTGCAGTTAAGCCTTTGTGTTTGGGAAAAGGTTAAAGACTAAAGAACTTCCCAATAAGCTGACAAAATCAGATCTTTTTTTGCATAAAAGTTCTCAATAGCTTAGATATATGAACTTCAGATAAACATGTTAAATTATACAGCTCATTATAGAAAGCTTAAGTTCTTAAATTTTCAAATTATAAAGCTGTCTACAATGTAGAGAAATGTTTCAAAATCGTGGGGTTTTCTTTTTAAGAGGAATTCAGTTCTGTATTTGCTTTTTTTATTCTTCATGTGGGCCTTTATTTGTAACACTGAGCCTGTGTTGCAGATATAATCACTGTAACTTGTTTAATTTTTTCTAACTTTTAAGAGAAGATGACCAAGAATATTTTCTTTAGCTCTCTATAGAAATTGCTCGTTTGCATTTCTTGCGTCTCTAAATGTTTATCTACTCCCTTGGTAAGAAATATTTTCCTGATGTCAATGAATAATATACTATTGCACATAATGATGGATAGACCCAGTTCCAGCTCTCTTATCACTCTTAACAGGTATGTCACATAGTTCTTACCGTAAGTGCGGTTACAACTATTTTTGTAGCTGAAAAGTTTTAACCCCCTTTCTCCTCCTTTATTCTACTTTCGTCAAACCCGGCCTGCTAATGTTTTCCTTCTTTACAAATTGAAGCTATGCTTTTTTGTTTCAGAAACTATTTCTTGCATTTAATGGCTGGAATACGTATCTGGGAGAACAGAGAGGAAAGAGCTCATAGTTTTAGTGCTGGTAGCAGAAGCAGATTTTTCCTTTCTAGTTTTACCTTCATATTTTCTGTTGTTGAAAATGGAAAAAGATCAACACTGCCCATACTTTAGGATAAACAGAATTTACTCTGTGATTATTTGAAAGAAAAAGAATCCAAAAGGAAGAGGTTTAAGAAATGCCGGAAATACTGTTTCCATTCATATTACTCTAATATGACTGTGAGCATACCTATTACTTTAAGCCCTTGCATTATCTTCTTTGAATAAATATTGCACTTAAGCTGATCCATTTTTTTTCTCTCCTTCAGTATGGAAGAAATTATTAATGGTGTTTATTACTGTATGAGGTGAATATGTAAGTATTTTGCTTGCATATAATTTCTTATGCCTTGCATTTCAGAAAGAGACAGCTACTACTGTGACGGGTTTTGTGTTCTGGTGTATCTACAAGAAATAGAGGGAATAAAAAACCAGGATCGGTCAAGTACCATAGCAAAAGTGCTGCTCTTGTTACTTCATCCCATTGTATTGGTAGAGATTCTATATCACTTGGGACATTTTTCAGAAAAGGGAGACCACTGTGGACTTTCTGCAGGCTCTTGCAGAATGTGAACCATGAGAGAGCTGATGGTCTAGAAAAGGTAGTGCTGGAAAATATCTCGGGGAAGCTGTAGTTGAGCATACTAGTAAAATTGTGACTATAGTTGTATATATCGCATGACTGGAGAGAAACAGTAGAGGCAAAATACACAGACAACAAACTTCAGGTGTGAAAACAACGCTTGCAGGACATAAACAGGACAGCAGGAAACTAGCATGAGTATTAAAGAGGTAAGTATTAGTCTGGGATTCTGTATAAATCATATTCTCATCTTCCATTTTCTGTTTTCTGTTTGAGACCTGAATTCTTAATAGCAAAATGTAATGTCTCTGAGACTTTCAGAAGGGGCTATTCTGCCTCTTAGATCCATCTGTACATCCAGTATCTGACTTTTGGATAGGGAGAATCCACTCAGAACCCATGATTGCAAAGTTAGAATTGTTATGTATCTTATTTTATGTTTGTCAGCACTGAACTTTGTCAGCAATTTTTTTCGGTCAGGCAGAATTTTCAGTAAGTATTTTTTTCAGTGTTTCTCATCTTAAAAACCTGAATGTTATCAGCAAAAATTACCGTATCACAACATAATAACTTCATTCAGAATACTGAATAGGTTTGGATTTGATATTTCTACTTTCTAGTGGCAGCTGCTCAGCTAGATCTGTGAAAAAGATAGTATGCATTAAATGTTTGTCCTAACAGCCTTCTGGTAAGTTTACTTCAGCTTTTTGTTGTCTTTTACACTTTGTTTCCTGCTAGCTTTTCTAAGATTTACTGGAAAACAGTGAGCCTATCACTATGCTATCTGACCCATACCAAAATGTCACTCTAGAAATTTCAGAGAATTGTCTGAAAGAAAAATTTTAAAAAATCGGGAATGTCTATCATGAGAACCTTTTCCAAATTACAGCCTTGTATATCCACATATTTTTATTTCTTTACCTGTTCCTCCTGATTTAATCCAGGCAAAACAATTTTATCTTTTCACTTCCTTTTTACCTTCTGCTTCTGCTTCTCCTTTTGAGTCCTTTGAGAGTATTGCATATCTAATGTTTATATGATGTGAAGGAAATTAGACATTTGTCACAGGAAAGTGCAAAAAGACAATGTAGATAAACTTGATGGATTCTTAGGAATGCACCTACCTCACATAATTGCAGAAGCTGCAACTTTAAACTGAGTGCAGCACCCTTCAAAGAGAGCTTAATTTCATACTGTTAGTGGTGTAACATAACTTATTGCTTGGTACTTAACAACAACTTTAACTTAGGGGTAATGATTTTACATTTAAACTCCCATTAAAAAGATAAACACCTTTAAAATGACCACTCATCTCACTTAACCATGGTGTCTGTTTAGTATGAAAGACTTTATGCATTTTTTCCTTTCTTTTGGGTTTCTGAGGCCCTCTGATACTAAGCTTTAACAACCTGTCTGCCCCAAGACCATAAGGCTACTCAGAAGTCTCTGACAAAATGAAGATTCAAAGCTACTTACTTACATAGCTAAAGTTGCATCAGGTCACCTGTGAGAAATGGGTACATTGCAAATTCAAGTCACTGTTAAGATTCCTGTCAGCAAAGGCAATCATTTCAGCCCTTTCTTGCAAAAGCAACCAAATAAAGTATTACTCAAACATCTGTCAACAAAGACTTGAGAGTCTAACCCTCAGCTAAGCTAGAAACCCGTAATGAATGGCAGCTGGTCCAAACTGCTTCTGCTTACATGAGGTTTCAGCACTTCTTTGATGTATAGGTAGGTCACATTTGTGACAATATAATTTTCCAGAAATAATCTGTCCAACATAATTTATGCAGTCTGTTTAACTTTTCTTCATTAGGTTACTTTGTTATTTATCTTTGGATTCTTAAAATGCTCTGTATCTGAATGTATCTTGTGTTTCTTTAAAACTGCTCAAACTTGCTGTGCTAGATTTTACTTGTAAAGCAATTATTTCATAATTTCCGAGGTAAGCAGAAGCCTTCTGAACTCCTTTCAATGTCCCTGTCCTGTAGAACTCACTTCGTCCCTTTTCTAGAATGGTAGATATCCCACTATTTATCCATAATATTCCCTGTGCCTTCTTCCTCCACTTTAATGTGCGTACTTGCTATTCCAGCCTCTTATCAAATGGCTGGGTTTGTTTCCTTTAGATTCACCTTCTTTTTAAGTACTCGGATGCTTCCAGAGGTTTTTCAAAACTCAGGGTGATTTAAAAGTTGAGAACTAAGAAAAACTAAGATTTCACATTAAATTTCCAAATGGGGTAAAAGGTGGAAGGCTGTTTTTAACAAAATAGTGGTTGCTGTTGACTGGAGGTGGGATAGTTCATTTACTTGGAAAAAGTAAATAGGTCATTAACAATTGTTTATAGTGCATGACAGCATTACTACTATTCTACTAGTAAAAACCTGAAGCTTAGTGTGGTCTTGGGGGGGGAAGTCCAAATCCCACAGAAAACAGGATCTCTGTCTCCTCATTTTTTTCTACTTTTAAATTATGTTACTGTTAAGAAGCTCAAAAAAACCCCAAAACCTAATAGTTAAAGCTATTGCTGAACGTGAAGGTTTTCTTATACTGCTATTCACTTTACTATTCAAATTTGACTTTTATGGATTTCTTACATTACAACCCCCCCTGTATTTCCTCTTCTGTAGCCTTCCTGTAAGGATCCCTGATTCTTTGTTTCAAATGCTATCTAGAAACTGCTGAGAACAGTTTAAATTGCCAGTTGCTTAAGGATTGAATCTCTCTTCTGGTGTCACAAAGCAGGATACTTTTTGGAAAGTAAGTATGTACAACCAGAGTCCTTAATTTCTCAAATTTATAGTTAGAAATCATGATGACACTATTATCAGGATTAGCTGTCTAAAAATAAAACTGTCACCTTCCTCAAGAAGGTATAGAAAGTCTTTTCTGTAGGTGGAAAGTAGTTAGTTGATGTGCAAAATCTTGTATAATGCTAAGTAATACCTGGCCATTCCAGGGATCTTTTTTTTTTTTTTTTTTTTTTTTTTTTTTAATGTGTATCCACACTAAGATGTTTCTTCCATGTTTGAAGGTGAGTTGGCTACAGCAGGGCCATGTTGTTGGTCCTGATGAGAGGTTGCTGAGGTCCTGATGGAGAAGCGGCCCTAAGAACTGTTGACTGACTGTGTAGGTAGATGACTTCTGTTTGTTTGTTTTCCAGTGCCTCCAACCCTACAGTAATTTTTTTTCATATCTCCAGGTATTGTTTTAGGTTACCCTGACCTTTCATAGCATGTGTGATATTTCTGGTAAAAAACCTGAGGTACACTGTAAGACACGTGAGGATTTTTTTGACAAACTCTAAAAGTGTTTTAAAAACCTCTATGGATTTTATGCAGACTCTTGTCTTTACTGTAATTTTAATTAGGTTTTTCTATATGGCTTTTGTACTTGAAAGCTACATGAGATTTAAACTACATGTGAATTGTACTTCTGCCTGCTGAGGGGCTTTGCGGTGTTCTGCTATTGATGAAGTAGCTTGAACTATTCCAACCTGTACTTTAACAGTGACCTCTTCTTATACTAGATGTTTTTTCAAAATTTGCTAGTGTGTACTGACTTACTTCCTAATGAAATAAGAGCTACTGCAAGTCTTCCTTATGTTTAGAAAAGAAAACAGATCATAACTGTGATGTGTCTGGCAAACTTCTTTTCTGAATGGCTGTTCCTGTAGGTAGTGCAGTTATATCTTTGCTGATGCAAAATAACTTTAGTAACATGTAAGTTTTATCTTCCTCACAAAGTTATATTTTAAGTAATGGAAAAAATGTCACTTCTCAATATAAAATATTTTTCTCCCCGAAAACATTCCATTTCTGATAATTGCTGAGGGGTGTGTAAATCCATTTCGAAATACAGAACAGATTGAAGATCCCAAATTGGCTATGATAAACATGTTCATGTAATTTGTTACCTATTCTAATGTACAATTAAAAAGGGAAAAAAAAGCCACAAAATCCTTTTTTCTGTTTTTTCTCCTCTGTTTTTCCCTTCAGAAAAATAACCAGACTGGTAATAGCCAGCCAAATTACTGACGCGCAGTACTGCAATGTGTTTTCTCCTTTTGACATTTAGTACAATCTTATTATGTTCTCAGGTGTATAATTTACATATTTACCATAGATTTAGATTATTCACATTGTGGTATGCTCCTGTGATTAAATTGTGTGAATAACAGGTGTCAAGCAAACAGCAGGTCTCAGTCTGGCTGACTCAGAACTGTGAAGAGAGGAAACTCCAGAAAGTACAGCTGCCTGTTCACACATGCATATGCACCCCAGTCCATTTGCTGAAGCTAGAAAACCTGAACTGATATAAAAATCTGAAATGCAGTGAGAAAACTGAATGATTAAGTTATTTGAACTCTAGGCTTGGAATTTGATAGGCTAAATGCAACATAGAACAAGTGGGAACTAACAAAAGTGCATTGGCACGTAAAATGTAAACAGTATTTAATAAAGTTCAAAGGAAAAAAGGTCCAAATTAGTGTTTGTATTTAAGTACTTAAAAAAAAAAAGTCAAATTGGAAGAATCATTAGTTTTAAAATAAAGCAAATATTATTGAATACCTATTGAAATTGAATCACAATGATCAGAAAATAGCCCAGTTTTAGTGTCATTATTTTGATTCAATGAGTTAACTAATAGTGGATGTTTTACTGGCTCCAAATTTTAAATGCCCAGCATTTGTAGTGGAAATCTTCATTACTCCTCTGTTGTTTTGATGTAAATATAAAGAGAAATGTATGTCTATAAATATATAGAGAAAAGCATTTGTGATCAAGGAAGATCTTGGCTGGTGCAAACAGTATATGAACATCATTCAGGCAGTCTACCCCAGCACTGTGTCCGTAGAGCATTTAAGTTAATTTTCCTTCTAATTAAGTAAACCTGAAGGGTATCACTGAACCTTTACCTTCCTGGAATTGAAGCATAGAATATAATGTGAATGACTGAGTTGCTTGCTAATCGAAGCAATCAGTCAAGCTAATGAGGGAGGATTTTCTAGTTTGTGTGGGGGGATAGGGGAGACATTCAGAACCTCATTGAAAGTTGAAACATGATTAGTGGGTACAGGCTTGGGAGGATTTGTGTTAGGGTTGGCAGTGAAGAAGTTTTGCACTCTGCACTCAGGAATGATATTTGAAAACTTCATTGCTTATATTTGTTACGCTGAGCTGTTTTATGCTCTCACTGAGCATGTTTTTCTTATATATGGCAACCACAGAATAGCTATTGACTTAAGCTGGAAGAGTAACTGCAAGTTCTAATTTAAACTGAATTGTTACTTCAGGGTGGAATTTTTACTTGCTTACTGTAGTTCTTACAACTAAGTATGTGATCTGGATGGTGTTCAGCCCTCATTTATCACTTTTGCATACCCCTTTTACAGCTGGATTTTCAAATCTGGTTTTAAAGTTAATTTAACATGCCTTCCAGAGAGTAAATATGTCAGTATGTTTTGGTTTATTTTACATACTCAAGATAGTTTAACTTAGTACAAACCTATACTGCATTCAAACTTTATTCAGAATTGGTCAAGACTAGTTTTATTTCAGATTATGGAAAGTGATTCAGAAACACCTGGAGTCAAGATTTATATCCTCACCTAAATTCTGAAAGCACTGAGTTTTTATAGCTCTTTAGAGGAAAGGCAGGAACTGCATTAACACTTGTTAGTGTTAGTTAATGCAATGCTGACTAGAACTTCAAACCCACAAATATTAATGTTAAAATGTTAAAAAGAGAGGGGGGCAATAAGTTTAAATATTTGATCTTCAATGAATGAAATTATTTCTTTTTTTTTAAAAAAAAAATCAGTCGAGTTTTAAGATGTTTGAGGGACATTACTATAATGTGAACAAGGCTTGCCTCTTTATTTTTTTGTTGATCTGGTATTGAAAATAAAGACCTCAGGTTCTCCTGAAAGTTATTTCACTGGAATAAGTATGTGCAGATTTTAAATCCTCACAGATTATGTACACCACTCAGACTTGGAAACTGATTTATTTCTCAAAGAGTTGAAATATCTCTTTCTTACTGAAAGTTATCTTGTGCTTAGCTTTTTCTTGTAGCAGAGAGTTTCAGGCCTGGTATGTTGGAAATCTAGGTTTCAAGTTGCAAGGATTTGAAAACATTTTTGAATGTTTTGTGTAGCAATGCTATATCAATTGGAAAATTTGTGTCTGCCTAAAGCTGTACTGATGGTTAAATCCTTCTCCAGAGATGATGAAAATTACACTGTGTGTGGCCTCAGGCCCTGTAATCTACACTGTGTAATTCCCTTGCTTAAAGTAGATAGTGGAAGGCCACTAGTTATAGAAATTCTGGCAAGTTTCAACACTCCAGGCTGCTTTTCCAAGCTTTAAAACAGTGCAATGATGCCAACTTTTGCTTTCTTTAGTAAATTTCAATCAGCTGGAATTATCATTCATCACTGACAGCACTCCATTCAGTATCGTTTCACTTGAGTTAGGGTGATAAATCATACTATGCAATTTCTCTGAAGAGTATAAAACATTCCAACACTACATCTGTTAAGAATATAATGCTAGTCTTTCCATGCAGCAGAATGTTGAAGATTTAATCATAACAGCACCATTTAGAGGTGTCCATTAATGTATTTGGATATTTTAACTAAGAAAGACGGGTTACTTCCTGAATGAGAAACAACCATGTCTTGGGATAATCTCTTCTATCCAAGCTATTTTCTCTATGAAATGGGATTTTGAGATATACTTGTTTAAAATACCTTCAGGAACTTGAAAGCAGCAAGTGTCTCCAGTTTTTCTACAGCTGTGTGAAATGTTTTGCACATAAAAATGAAGGTGATCAATTATGGTTTCACAAAAGGGGCAAGCAAATTCTATTAAGACTGTCAGCAGAAGTTGTTTTTGTAACTTTCTTGAAGGGGGTAAAACTTTTTCTGTTAAAAATCACTACAAAATAAATGAAAATCTTGTATTTGATTCTTCATTCATTTTTATAGTGACATTATTATGCATTGTTTTTGTCTGCCTCCCTAAATATGTTCGGGAGAAAACCAAATTTCTTCAAGTATTGGAGGGACAAAAATAGACAAATCAGTCTCTAGATAAACCATATTCTCTTTTCTACTGCCTAAATCCCCAGGACTAAATTATACATTCTTGTTGTCTCTCCTCTCTGTATCCTTTTCTCCACTTAGTCTAGTTTGTACTATGAATAGGTCTTACTCTTTTGCAGCCAATGTGGCTGGTTCTCTTTCCAGCTTAAAGAACTGATACATGCTTTAAGCCTTATTTTATTCACTGAAGAAGTATTTTTTTTTAATATGCTTTTTTAATATGTAAGTCTTCAGGTACTGTTATGTTTAAAAAAACTTCAGGGCTCATTTTTACCCCCTTCAGGGCAGCAATTCAAAACCTATTGAAAGCTTTATTTGGTCACAGTTCAGAGAAGTTTTTTTTAATTCCCCACTAAGCCTTTTTTGTTGTTCTTTACTTTTCTGAATGTGCAACTGTCACACGGCAGTAGCATTTGAAGATTACATTGTAATAATTATGGATCATTTCACACTCAGTTTTCTATAAATACGGGATACTGAATTGTGGGATAATTCATTTTGTGCCCAATACAAGTCTTTTATAGTGGCTCTTACCTGGTTGTTTGGCCTAGAATTGGAACATGTAAGATGAGTATAGGTGTACTGGGCAGGGCAGTTGTCAATAAATTAGAAGTGAATGGTTTTCAGAAAGTATGTTACAGCAAAAATGAAGTCTTGTGATGAGGGGAGAGGCAATTTTTATATGGCTACTTCTGTCTTGGTAAGCATTGCAGCACTGTAAAACTAGATCTTTGAGGTGAAATGGTTGGTAATGTGGACTCAGCATCCCCCACGGTGTATACTTTGCATGTTTTGATTTGGGTTTGACCTGATCTGGCACCATAGACTGAATACCTATCAGTCGTTTGAATGCTTTAGCTGCCCCCATCCCCAACAACTGGCAAACTGTTGTTTTTGTAAAATCTGACCTATTTAACATTCTAGAGGTATCTGTAAATTTGCCAAATATGTGACAAAATAATTAAAACCAAATGAATTTCTTCTTATGAGGCTAGCATGCAGTTAGTGGTGAATTAATTTCATACATATATTCTATCATCTTATCATGGTATATACTTTTAATTTCACACTGTGACTGTAGCTTGGATAAAATTATGAGCTTCAGCCTGTGTTTATTATTCGTACATCTTTCAAGAATTGAATTGTTTTCACTGATTAAGTCATTATATGTTCTCTTCCATATGATGATTATTTTTAAGAAAGCATCCATTTCCTTTTTTTTAGTAACATCAGGTGTGTCTTATTGCCTTTCTGGGATATGAACAAAGATGTTGCCTTGTAAATTAGAATAACAGGAGGATTCAAAGGAGCTATTAAACTAACTTTGAAGAAAGCTGGCATCAACTAAAATTATGATGCCTATATACAAAGCTGTCTCTCAAAGACAAAAAGAAAAAGTTACAAAAGAAAAGAAGCATTAAAATAAAAATTCAGATAATCCAGAGCTCCGTGGAGTTGTATGTCTGCTTGTGTCCAGTCCTAGGCAGTTCTGAGAAGCATTTCACCCCAGTCAGTATCTAAAACCAACCAGCTCATTTACAGTGATTTTCTTGGGGCTTGATCTGATAGATGTACTGGGAGCCCATTTACTGCACTGATCTGCCTGCAAGATCGGTGGCGCGACTTGCCTTTTGTATTATGGCTTAGGACCTGTAGTAATTTCCTCAGTGATGGGAACACAAATATGTGTCTCCACTTTCAGGGCTTGTCCTAACCACCAATCTCTAAAGCAGTTCAAATAAGGAGCATTTTTTTTCCTGCTTCGTGAAACTTTTCACTTGTTACTGCATTACATGTACAGTTATAAGGTAAGCAGTCTTTGGAAAAAGCAAGGGGTGTGTAACCTGTCTCTCTAAGCTCCCTGATGGCTAGACCAGAATTTCATAGTTTACATGTCATTGTGACCCAGACAATTTTCTCTGGATTGCTTTATAAACATCATCACCATGTGTGTTTTGAAAAGGAAAAATTCATCCCTTCCAATAGCAGTAGGTACTTGTAATTTGGTGAGTGTTTTCATCTGTGATCCCAAATAGAGAGAGGTATCTTACTGTAGGTAAAACATCTAAGCCCCAAAGAAGGTGTGGGGGTGTGGTTTGTGGGTTTGGTTTTTTTTTTAATAAACATTTTCTATAATTGGCTCATTTCAGGGAGCAGCTTGAAGGAAGGAGTGGCTGGGATCAGGGAGAAAAGGCATGGGAACATCTTAAACTGGCTTTGCTGACTGAAGACAAGACAATGTGTCATGTAACTACACCTTAATACAGATGTTTGGATTCCTTTGGATTCCTTTGAGGAGCTGGTCAAGTGCTTAAGCAGTTCTGCAGCACCTCTAAACTTTTTAGACGTGAAATTATAATTTGTTTGACTGTGGAGTCCTTCACAGTTCCTGTCAGTATTAAGTACTCTCAGCAGTACAAAGGAAATTCATTGTTGTTATAATTTATTTTGATACTTCTGCATATAGCCCCAAACATAAGGCTGCATGTTGTCCTAACCAGCAATTAAGGTATTAAAATAAGGTTATATGTAAAAACCAAAAAAACCCCACGCAAAACCCAAACCCACCTTTTACATATAACCTGAAAAATGATAACTACTTTGGAGATAAGTCTGTGTGTTACTTCACCCCTAGCTATTCTTGGAGGGGGGGAAACAAAAGCATAAATTCATCGCCCTTGGCCAAAAAATTCCTATTCAGGAAGGCATTTTCTGGGGAATGAACTTGTCTCCCTGCCACTATGCATTTGAATCTCAAGTGCATACCAGGTGCTTTTCTGACTTGAGACCTCTGTCAACACATAAATACAGAGGAAAACAGGTAAGATTATAAAGTGACTTTTAAATAATATCTTAAAGTGGAAGCGTGGGAAGGTGGGGGAAAGCTGCCTAGGGAAGATCATTGTATGATAGATACTTCCATGTGGTACATGTATGTATTTGCTGTTATCCATCTTGGGCAGTCCTTGCGAAGAGAGATTATTTGCATCAGATTACTTTCCCCTGGTTTACTTTAAACTGTTTTATTCATTTTGTCTCTATTCAAATGGCATAGACCCAATTAAAATGTGGATGCTTTCATTTGCAGAGAGCACACTTTGTTCATCTACTTTTCTCTGAGCCATTTCATGTTTTCTTTTTAACTTCTCATTTTTTTAGTTGTCTTTTGAACACATGCTCACCTGCTTCAGTGATTCCAAAGCCACTAATAAAAACACCACTAAATATATAACAGATGCAGAAGTGAATATAAGTGGAAACAGTTGAATAAGGGAAGCAGACCCAGAGCTGTCATCAAGCTCTTCACAGTCACTAGATTTTTTTTCACCTGCTCATGCAGTGCTTGCTCAAGACCTGTTGGCAGTGACTACATATTTCATCTCTCACCGGCTTTTTCCTCCCCACCTCACAGGCTTTTTCTGAGAGTTTGTGACTATATTAGATTCATCTTTAAATCCTGCTAAATTTGCTAAACAATGTAAAGTGGTTGCCATTAAAAAGAAAAATTTATGTGCTGCTAATATTTTAAGTAGGGCCTCCTTCTAAAGTTTGTCCTTGGAGACTCTCTGGAATCCTTCCAGCTTGTGAGAATATGGTGTGGAAGGGTGCATGTCCGCTCAGTGAGGATTGCACCGAAGGGCTAGGAGTTTGTTGGTTTGTATTCCTATGTAAACCAAACACACTTTGGGAAGAAAGGTGGAAGTGCCGTTTGGAAACATATTTTATGCAGTGTTTTGAATCTGAGGCATGGTAGTCTGAGATGTACAAAACCTATTGAAAATACCATGGTCCTATGTGTAAACTTGAGAGCAAAATAAATGGTATTTATCTTTCTTCAAAAACGTTTTTGAAAGCATTTGATGCTCGCTGTTCTCTGATACATTCTACACGCAAGGGTTGTGTTTACAGAGGTTTTTTAGATGTATGAATAAACTTGTGGGCAAGATAACTTTAAATAGGGTGTGGAGAAGTTTTGATTTGGCTACAAAAATAAGGCCTCCAGAAATCATAATGTCATGTGCTTCCCTTTCCTTCCAGGAGCCTTCTCAGATGCTGTTAAATGCACCAGGCTTTGTTGCCTTATGTACTTCGTGGATACAAAAAGAAAGTAGATGCTATTAAAAAAAATTACAATCTAACAGGTGATCTGAGGTAATAAAATCAGTCATATTCTTCATTGTGATCTTTAGCTCCATTTGTTGCTTGTAATAACATAGCTGGACAGTAAACTCATGGTAGTAGGAGCATTTTAAAACACTTAAATGAAACCAAATTGACAAATCCCTTTTAAGTTCTGCCTTCATGTCCTACAGTGCTTTCTGGTATGATGCTGGGCAGTGAAATAAGTTATAGACACAAGCATCTCTTTAGGAGCTTTTTCAAGAACATGTCATCTGACTGTCTCTGTCGGCAGCATAGAGAATGCATCCCCAGTTCCCTACCAGAGAGTACAGACAGAAAAATTACCTTGGTCTTCTTCCCTTTCTCTGTCTGCCTTCCCCTGTCCACTTGAAGTGAAATGCAGCACTGCAGCAAATAGTCATAGGGTTTTTTCCCAGCCAAATTAAGCAATAGCATTTCTGCAATTGATAAGCACATGTTCAAAGGCGTTTTGTAGTTTGTGGTGTTGATTGAATTTGGTTTATCTGTGTTTGATACAACGGTTTTCTTTTCTTTCTGGAACTGAGCTACAGGGTCCTCTGCTTTCTATTCCATGTGGCCTCTTGAAACCACATACCTTTCTTTGTCATGTGATCTAGTGGTCACTTGCCTGTACAGAGTCAGAGTAGGACAGTAGTGAAAGTCACTTTGGTGGTGGCTTGCGAAACTGATGTTCTTGTTATACTGTACACTTCCTTTCCTGGCTGAATATATGCCTTTATATTTAAAGTTCAAACTAGCTCTGCTATAGAGAGACCCATTTCTGTGTTTGTGCACAGATGCTCTATATCAGGCATACAGACAAACTAAAAGTAGAACCTAATTTTGTTTGCAGCCTCATTAAATCTATATGGTTCCAAAGTTTTAAATATGCATAGAAATAACCATGCCCTAAACCATATGGATCCAAGTGCTGACCTCAGTTACTTCACTGTAAATCTAGACAGTAACTGTTATCGTTTGGATTTATGCTAGTGCTATTAAAATAAAGAAAGGGAGTGATTTATTAGTGATGAACGGAGTTTTTATGGCCATGTCAGTCTTGCACAAGTTTATAAGGTTGTTTAAGTACCAATACTCACAAGTTTAACTCATTCTTTTATTATGTGTAAAGAAGTCTATGGCAGGTCATTCATTGCACGGTAAGTGAATGGTATCTAAGAGTATACTAATTAAAAGTTACGTTATTTGAGGAAATGGCTTGTTGGATTTTCTTTAAAGTCTCAGAATTATTTATTTTTATTTAATCTTTTTTGTTTGATAAGTGTATCTCACTATTGCATGAGAATATCATTGGCTCAAGGGAAGAGCATTAGCAAGAGAGTGAGCATGTTTGTAATTTCTTTCAGGGATACAGATGTGCAGGTGTTCAGTGCGGTGCATTTTCTGGCCACCTGCAGGAATTACTACCCACATTCTACAACAAGGAGGGAGGGAGCGCAGGCAAAACTTGTTTCAGTACTGATGATCAAGATTCAGAATTAACATTGCTGTTTGGTCTATTCTTGTCTTTCTATTCCCAGCTCTTGGTGTTTGTGGTGGTTTTTTTTTTGTTTGTTTTGTTTTTTTTTTTAAGTTCCTCTGGAAAGGAGATAGATAGATAAATAGATTTGCATATGTAGAAGAACTAAAGAATAATACATGAGAAAAATAATCAGTCTGTGAAAACTTTTATCTTGGATAGTTTAAATATGTATTAAGCATAAAATACCAACATCTTTTAAGTAGTGCCTAAATAAATTAACATTGTAGGATATACTTAATTACTACATTAATGAATGCTTTGAACATTGTAAACATTCTGTAATGTGCCAAAATGAGACTCCTGTGAGAAAACTGCCAGTAAAATAATTTGGATTTAGAAGTCACAGAAAAGATAAGAATGACTGCTCTTTTAAGGCCTGATACTTGCACTACTTAAGTCTGTGGCAATAATACCTTGTGCAGTAATCATCGACTGAATAAACTGTACAATTTCTCTTTAAAAGAGCACCAGAGTAATTTCAGATTTGGGAGAATCTGAAGGCTCAAGCTATATTTATAGACCTGAGCACAACAGAATCATAACTTTTAGGAGGAATGTTTTCAAAAGAAATCCTTTAAAGAAGGTCTCTGATTTCTGCATCCTGAAAAACTGTTCAAAGTCCAAGAGTATAGCACTGAAGGAATTAAGAGTGTGTATCGTTGTGCCACTAATATAAGCAACATGTAGAAAGTAGGAATTTTCCCAAGGTACACGTATTAATAAATGAAAAGTCAAGGCCCTAAAGCAGCCCAGAGATATTTAGCTCTCTTTATGTTTATAGCTTTTCAGAATAGATCCTGCTCTTACCTGGAAGTTGTTCTCATCTTGATATGCATATATAAAACCTCTATGAGTTCCCAAGAATCTGTGAGAAATTATGCAAGTATACTGTGGGGAAAAGAGGAATAAAATCCCCTAAAGCTGGATGTTTAAATAATACAGAGACATTATGAACTAGTATCAAAACCTTACTGAACAGAACATAGAACTTGTCGTCTTTTCAGACACACAGAGTTGATAGCTCTAAAATATTAAAGTGATTTCTGATGTCCAGCTCCGAGGCAATAAAAATAGATCTTCAGATTTTTATGTATGAAAACTGGGCTTATAGAATTATAATGGCCATCAGGAGGATGCTGCACGTTTGCAGACCTGCCATTTTTGGTGCTGGTATGCTACCCATATGTTTCAGTCTGTGGTTGTGAGGCCACTAAGGCTGCATAAGAAAAGCTCTTATTCATCCAGCCTCGAGTGGCCCGCCTCGGTGCCGAGGACACCTGTGGCAGTTAGCTCTGGTCTGGCGGGATGGCTTTGCAAGCAGCTGTCACCGTTTGCTCCTTGTGGCACAGCAACTTAATTCTGTTCTGAATTAAAGGAAAGCATTAAAGGTGTCCTGAAGCAGTTTTAAAAGTAGGGAAAAGAAAGACCTGTTGTAAGAGGTGGCATTATTCTTAGCTCATATATCTTTGGAAGAAGGGCAATATAGTAACCTAGATAGAACTGCTCATTTTTTAAATTATTTTTTAAGAGTATAGTTTTTCCATGGCAAACCCACCTTATTTTTATCTTTGCATGAATTAATGCTGAATAATAATTAAAAAAATAGCATGGGGGTGTAGAGAAGCATTCTTTCAAATGGAAGTGGTTTTGTCAAAATCTTGAAGGGTGCTGTTTGTTTTTACTACCAGCTTGTTTTATTATTATTTTCTTTCTGAAAAAAGGCAAGAAACAAGAAGATTTTTGAAGGACACTTAGTCCTCAGCTTGCATTCATTATGTAAAATCAGCATTCCAGTTTATATTCTGATAAAAATATTGGAAAATAAAAGTAGGAACATGAAACTTCTCACCTACTTTTTAATACAAAACACATTTTTGCAGGCAACTACAGAAAAGTGCAATTCCTGAAAAAAATATTTGTTATTCTCTAAAGAAAAGCAAGCTATTTGATAGACTTGAGAGAATCTTACAGAGCACAGCAGAGCCCTTAGAGATGTCCTACAAATGATCCAATATTTAGGGCCCTAATGACTTTGTTCTATAAATTCCAGTTCATTCAGTTATCCTGGTAACCATGTTCCTGAGCGAGTAGAAAGTGTTATTGCAGCAAAAGAGTTAAACTATCATCTCAAACTATTTCTTTGGTTGGTTCTAATTCTCTATGAACAGACATATAGTCAACAAGTCTAAGTTGAAGCCAGAAAACATAGTTTCTGCCATTCAATGCGTTACCATTAATTTGATATTCGAACACTAGAAAACTATTAAGACTTGACAGCCGAGCCAGTTTTGGTGAATTTGTCGTGATGCTCTAGTTTTCCAGGATGCTGATTTCCTTTTAGTGCCTGGGAGCTCCAAGTCAAAGCATCCAGGATATTTGGCATTAGCATGTATAGAACAATTTTACCAATATATTCTATAAAGTGAAAGGCAAGTCTACTCATATCAGCAAATGAGGGATGAGATACTGGATTGCACTATACAGAATGGAGTACTTCCATCTGCGGTTAAATAGGTGAAATAATTTAACATTTAAGAAAGGTAGATAGTCAAATTTATATGTAATGTATGCTCATCTACAGATCAAATTATCTTTCTCCTAATAACTGCTGGTAATTTGTGTTAAATTAGTCTTGTCCCTCTGTGTGACACCTATATAATGGTTTCTGCAGTATTCTGCGGAATTACACATACAGGGAGATCTAACAGTAAAAACAATTACTGTACTGGAAAAGACAGAATAACTAATTTAATGATATTTAAGGAGGAAAATCCTGCCTTCATTTAGAATCAGTTTTCAAGAGAAATGATTAAGTGCAGCTGTCAGGGACTTCAAATGTAATTAGACATGTGGAAATGTATTCTTATGGTGTTCTGCTGTATTGTGATTTTTAAGGGTAGAATCTGCAGAATTGGCCTAACAAGTAACAGAGCACTATGGTTTGGTTTTTTTGGGTTTGTTGTGGGTTTTTCTGTTGGTTGGGTTTTTTTGTTTGTTTGTTTTGTTAGGCATGTGAAATACCTCTGATATTTCATGCCTGGATTTAAGTTTATGCCTGTCCCTAAGGTTTGAAAGATTCCAATCATATGCTTCCTATCAAAAACATTAAGAAGCAATGTATGTATTTTTACGTACAGCATATAATGAAGTCTGAAGGTCTTCAAATTTGTCTAAGCTAAATTCAAGATAGAATTTTTTTGGGTTTGCCTGAGTTCTGAGGAAAGGTTTTATTTGAGTCATTTTCATTGCAACACATTTCACAGTAGCATTATGTGGTTCTAATTTACTTTCAGCCCAGTTGGTGAGGTACAGTTGATATTTGGTCTCCTGTCAGGAGAAAGAAATGACCAAATGGCCCTAAAGCTTGTGAAACTGGTTAATACCGCTTCACAAAGTCAGACATCCATTACTCAGATTAGATATCTGTCTGTTGGTACTGAGAATTAATATGAAATGTTTGGCAAGAATATTAATTCTGTACATATATTATGCTACAGTAATACAAACACATGTGTGCACAGGCATATTTGGCTCTGCTAAAATAACCACATCTTATAAAGAAAATGAATTCAAAGAGTAAGTCACCAAGTACAAATATTTAAATGTAAATCTCCATGTTACCACTCTGATTTTATCGAGAATAGATTTGGTTCCCTTCTAGATTTATTAAAATTAATGCATTTTATATTTTGGTTATTTGTCCTTGGATTTCACCCGAGAAGATCTTAATTTTCTGAGTACTTTAACGCAGTCCTTCGTCCTATGATAGATACCTGTTTTTCTAAAAACTGGAACTGTGACAAAAATATTAGCACGATATTTAATAATTTTATCATTAATCTTTGGAATGGCCTTAAAACATCATTTATTTTGTGATAATGCAATGAGAAAATATCACATATGACAACATGTATTTGTTTAATTTACATCGTAGAAATAAAATTAGCTCATCACAACATTTTGCAAATGCCGGGGGTATTCCAGTCTGTCCACATAGGCATGTTGTGCTTGCTAGATTTATTTGATAGGCAAGTATCCAGTATATGTTATATTGTTGCCAGCCTTACTGACATCGTGCCAAGTTCTGTGTCTGAAGTGGAAATGATTTGCTGAGGATTTATTTATGTACACTATTGAAGAATGTTATATGTTCATCAAGACAGATACAGAGAGAGCTGGCATATTAACCTACAGGATGTATACTTGGTCTTAGACCTGCCACAATTAATGTGTGCATATATATTTTTGTATATGCATGTTTGAAAAGATTGAATGTTTCTATTAAGGAGTTATTTTCATGTTTGTTATAATTTATTGAAATTTTATAAACAGGTTTTTTCAGATTTTCTCACACTTTTACCTGGATTTATTCTGTCTTCATTTGAAACTCTCCCAAACTCTATTTCGCCTTCTCTTTCCTCTCTTGCACCAAAGACCCCAGGCTGTTATGAGTATTGACCTAACCTGGGACAATGGTATATTCTCCAAAATGCCTTTGAGAAAATAACTTCACGGTCTTGAGATGCTGATGAATACCAGATGTGTATTATTAATTGAATAATATTTATTTATTAAAAATAAACCTGTTACATACAACTTTCTTATTAATTTTGTTCCTGTTTCTTGTGACTGGAACTGCAGCAGGTAGAGATGAGGGTTTCTGGGTCAAGAATAATGTGGTGGTGCTGCCGCTGCTGTCCTTGAAGAAGAGCCTGAGGAGACAGGAGGGGAGAAAATCAGGATGGGTAGGGACTAATTCGCATCTTTACATAAGTAAATGCTTAGAGCTATTTCCTATAATCATAAATATGTAAGCAGCTTGTACTTTCTGGTTTTGAAAACTTTAATATAGTACTTGTCTGTGGAAGCAGAAGTTTTACCTTTTCATTCTGTTTTAAAGCACATCGACATTTCCATTTTAACAGATGTGCAAAACCGGGCAGATGTAATAGGCTATGCAGAAGATGATCCTATATTTGCAGGGTAAACCCACAGCATCTTCTTGATAGAACTGTGCTTCTTGCTAATGCAAACTCCAGCTCAGCCAGGGAGCTATGAAACAAATTAATGCATTGAAGTCCCTGTCCAACTAGTCACTTGCTGATTGGAGAATTACCTGTTTTTTGGGGGGTTTTGTTTTTATCTTTTAAATGCATGATCACAATAAAAAATAGCTGGATTTTCTGTTTGTTTGGAAATTGAACCCCTCTCCAGGCATTGCGTACTATATGTCAGGAGATTGATTGTAACTTCATTTTTATGTTCAGCTCTGACTTTAAAAGCCTTGACAGCTTGTGGTTCTACCTTCAGTCAGAAAGTTTGTTGTTGTTTGTCTGTCTCTGAAGTCTACTGTACCGAGGTTGGACAGAATTTTATTAAGACTTCAAGGTATCTATCTCTGATAACATCTGCCCCATACATAATGGACAAAGGTTGGCTTGTTTGTGTTTTGGGGGCAAGCAATTCCCAAGTGGCCTCTTTTGTGGCATTCAGGATCTTAGAATTCAGCAGTCTTCCTGCTGGGGACAATAAAGTAATGCTGTCTTAAGAAAATTCCGTATATTCTTCATCACCTCGAGAACGCAGATTTTCTTAGAGCTGTTTGGGGGATGTAGCATGCACCGAGATATATTCATACTCATAGTGGCCTGTGGACATGTGGTAGAGAGGGATAAGGGAGAAGAATTAAGGAGATAAATGTGAAGATGGAGTAGGTCCAGGTTAAAGTGTGGAAGACTTGATGACGTGTTTTTTATGGGCAGTCAGTTTGATATATTTAACAGAGGCATCAGAGCACATTTGCAAAACTTCAGACTTGATTGCAGCTGTAGCTTTGCTGCAGTTATAGTTCATGCTGCAGAGTTTTGTAGCCTGTGTTGTGGTATTTTGCTTTTTTAATTTTTATGGGTGTTTCCTTCAACATTATCAATCTCAATATAATGAAATTCAGGTAAAAAGAAAATTAGACAAGTTCTTATCTTTTTGCCGAGTCTACCTGATATAACACTAAGTGTAAATGAATAATGGTTACTTATGAGCCCTGAGTGAAAAATACATATGTTGTGGTTCTTATAGGCTATAGTGGGGAGGAACTGTGTTTTAACCTGTAAAGGATGATGAAGAGCTTCTTCCACAGGTGCTTCCTTCATATTCACTGCAGAGCTGGTCCCAGTCTGGCCATGAATTCCACTCAGTGACAGCTCCTCTGAGGGTAAGAAATGTTGTACAGGTGTTACTGGGGGCCTTATTGGAGCTGCTGAGCATGTAAAGGTTAAAATGTAGGGGGGAGGATGTATTTGAAAGGGGGATTTTACAAAGCTGGTTCTGGAAAAAGAGAACACTCTCTATCATTTATCAGCAGTCCTGGATAACAGGGGAGGTCCCAGATGACTGGAGGTTGGCAAATGTGACGCCTATCTTCAAGAAGGGCCGGAAGGAGCTTCTGGGGAACTACAGACCAGTCAGCCTGACCTCAGTACCGGGGAAGATTATGGAGAGGTTCATCTTGAGTGTGCTCACCAGGCATATGGAGGACAATCAGGGGATCAGGCCCAGACAGCATGGGTTCATGAAAGGCAGGTCTTGCCTAACCAACCTGATTTCCTTCTACGACCAGGTGACCCGCCTGGTAGATGAGGGAAAGGCTGTGGATGTTGTCTACCTGGACTTCAGCAAAGCCTTCGACACAGTCTCCCATAGCATTCTCCTGGAGAAGCTGGCGGTTCATGGCCTAGATGGGTGTACTCTTCGCTGTGTTAAAA
>NW_009260485.1:1020599-1040860 GCF_000687185.1 Egretta garzetta
TGTATCAGGAATAGTGTGGCCAGCAGGAGTAGGGAAGTGATCGTGCCCCTGTACTCGGTGCTGGTGAGGCCGCACCTTGAATACTGTGTTCAGTTTTGGGCCCCTCACTACAAGAAAGATGTTGCATTGCTGGAACATGTCCAGAGGAGAGCAACCAAGCTGGTGAGGGGTCTGGAACACAATTCATATGAGGAGCAGCTGAGGGAACTGGGGCTGTTTAGTCTGGAGAAGAGGAGGCTGAGGGGAGACCTTATCGCCCTCTACAACTGCCTGACAGGAGGCTGTAGTGAGGTGGGGATCGGCCTCTTCTCCCTGGTAACAGATGCTAGGACGAGGGGGAATGGTTTGAAGCCGTGCCAGGGCAGGTTTAGGCTAGACATTAGGAAAAACTTCTTCACGGAAAGTGTTGTCAGGCTCTGGAATGGGCTGCCCAGGGAGGTGGTCGAGTCTTCATCCCTGGAGGTATTTAAAAGATGGGTAGATGAGGTGCTTAGGGACATGGTTTAGTGGTGGGATGGCAGGGTTAGGTTAAAGGTTGGACTCGACCATCTCAAAGGTCTTTTCCAACCAAAGTGATTCTATGATTCTATGATTCTAAGTTAGTTACTGAGATGCATTCAGCGTCATACAGTTTTTCCTCTCCATTACTGGTTTTAGCTGAGTTACACTTTAACCTGCAAGTTCAGTGCAGGATCTATCTCATCCTTTTTATGTTATAGAGTAGGAAAATGAATTAAAGTTAAACTGATCCTGTCCTATGAAAGAATTTTTTACATATGTCTAATAGGTAAGAGCAGCATACTAAAAGAAAAGGAAATTTCCTTTTGAAATGGTGTTTGATCCAGCAAAGTCCAATTAGTGCAAAATGGTTACATTCCACAAGATGGCAGTGTAGGTGCATTTTTAAACTTTTCTGGGCTAAAAATATTCTGCAAAAAGCAAAACAGTGTTGTGATAACTTAGCCATTTAGAACTATAGAATAATTACTGAGTAAATGTTTTATTATTGCAATTAGTCAAATCCTGAGTGATGCAGAACTTCAGTAACTTCCATAATCATTGGGTTTTAGTATCATTTATTTAAGATATATATAACTGCTGTTTTGCCCTTTGTTTTGTGGTTAGAAGCTATAAGCACTCTGAGCAATGAGGTGTCTGTTTAGACAATGTGTGGTGAGGGAGCACCAAAGATTATGAGAAACCTTCGCATCTTTTAGCCCAAAGGTAAAATTAGGGCTAAGGTTTGTCATCAAAACATACAGAGTAGAAGTTTCTATGAGGAAAAAAATATTTTGGTTTGATGTTAAGAAAAAAAATGCCCCCTACCTTAAGTATTATTGGCTTCTAATTGTCCTACGTTTTTTCAAGATGAGATCGATAGGTTTTTTTGGGGAGTGGGTGCCCCCCACCCCTCCCAGCCTTAGAAGTTAATTGAAGGTTTTAATGCCTCTGCTCAATTTAACAAGGTGCCTTTCATAAGTGTGAGTATCAGTATGAATTTTGCTGCAGTGTATTTCATTCAGCAGGGCTGATTTTTCTCTCTGGCCCATCAGGGAATGGAATCCCATGTGCACTCACAAATCCATATTCTGATTTTTAAAACTCCTTAATCATGGAGGTCAAGTACAAATCTCATAAGGAAATACTAGGAAAGCCTGTACTTCATATAGCAGTGTGTCTTGGAGAATACCAAAATCACAAAACTCTATTTTGACAAAATCACCGCTTTTTGTACGTGTTTTAGAGAGCTCCAGCAGATGTCCATTGAGAACTTTGCATTTTGTACAGGAGCAACTGCTGCATCTGCAAAGGAGTGGAAAACATAGCTGGGAGGCTTTCTGGAGATGGCTGTTAGCACTGCTTTCCAGAAAGAGCTGGACAGAGTATCTGCTAGATTCTTTAATCTAGGAATTCCCAAAAAGGGCTTTCACAATACAGAGCTGAGAGATATCCAAAGACTTTATTTTTAAGAGCCATGTGCCTTTTTTGATATTATAGGATGTTAATGTATGCTTTGCTAGACTGCTTTTTTTTTTTAGACTGTCTTGTAGGAAGTATTAGGAATAACCCTTTTTTAAAATAAAAAGTTAATCTACCTATAAACTTTCTGTGTAACACTGTATTCTCCTCTTACTCCGAATCTGCACACTTTCAAAAAAGTGTGTAAATAGTGGAGAAGGTATTATTTGCACCTTTGAATGTGGAAGAGGTTTATCTGTCTGTAATGCAACGTGGACTTCAAATGCAACTCTGCAAGGTCATGAAACAAAAAGGCTATCTGAAGCTACTAGAAAAGAAAAGGCATTAAGGAACCACATTGAGAAAGTAAGCAAATTCAAATACCAGAGGATTACATAAGACTATTTTTACTTTGTTTAAAGCAAAAAAAGTATTGGCCATATCAACGCAGATCCTGCATTAACTTTAAATATTTCCTTTTGATAGAAATTCTTTGCCATTCTCAAAATTTCAGGTTTCTTATAGGACATTCCAAACACAAAGGGATTTGTCCGGTGTGTAGTGGGAGGATAGGAGTTGGGGACAGAAGTATGGTAATTTCTGTGTTTCATTGGCTTGTTGAAGGTCGGTCTGTGAACACTCTATTTCTGCATGGATATATTTTTTTAATTAAATAGTACATTTTCAGGTCAAGAAATAACATTTGCATCCTTGTTATTCTTTTAAGTAATTTTTTTTTTCTTCTGTGTTTTCTTGTGGCCAAAGAATGGTAGTTTTATCTGCTTGTTAGTTTGTGAGATCTGAGTGGTTTTATTTCTACAAAACTGGTGCAAACTTTCAAAAGAAAGTAAAGGACTGAAAGCACTTGTATTTAGAATATTTTGAAGCCTTGGAAATAACCAATGAAAATTTAGACGCAATATCATCTTTAGGCACTCAAATTTTCTAGCTCACTGTCTATATAATAAAATTATAAATTTATGTAATACAATGTCTATTTGATACTAATAACAATTGATGTAGAGAGCAGAAAATAGAAATTCTTCCAGTCAAAAGGACAATTTGTGTGAATATAAATGCTGCAAATTAAATGTAGTTGCGTTATCCCAGTTCTTTGGAAAATGGTAAGGGAAATTCTACTCATCATAAGCAGTCAGCAACTGTGTTTCCGTGTGTTACAAAGGAAGAAAATAAGCAGTATTATATTTTGAAAATATCACTCTTGGATTGATAAAATAGAATTTTGCAAACTGGATAGTTAATGCTACTTTTTGTCTGAATTGGACTCATTCCTGTGCATTATTGTATAGTCAGAATTGCTATGCATATATAGCTGTGGTCCTTTCCTTGGATACCTGTTTATCTGTGTGTGTATACAATTCTTAGAGGCCTGATAATGCATTCAGTCCTCTACTTGTCCATGTTGCAAGTTTTAGAAGCAAGGCAGAATTATGTTCTTAAATAATAGAAACTGATTTACAAATATGCCATGCGTGTTGTTTGGTTTTTTTACTACATGTGTGGAATTAACTTGCTTCTGCCTATACTAATTGTAAGAGAATTAATGAAAGCACTTCAAGGAAGGTGGAGAGGCAAAGAGACTGGAGATTTAAACACTTGTCAAGCAGTATATGTGACTGTAGAGTGTGTTTTGGAAGTGGAATTATAAATGCTCTTCTATATGTGTCAGGGATCAGTAAATGGCAGGAAAAGTTTCCAAAGTTAAACTGGATTTTCTGATTTTTTCCCTTTCTCCCCAAAAGGAGAAAAAGGCCATTGCCTTACAGCAATGAGCTTTTCTGACGCCTAAGAATTTCTGTGTACCACATCCGGTGATATCTTGCTCTAATCAGTATAAATAATCTAATCAGTGTAATAAAAATTGTCCACTGTTACGTACTCCAGCTGGCTTTTGCACACAGTGCTTGAGAGTTTTCAGTTACGGTAAATGATCTTATTTGTAAAATGTGAGTTAAATTTAATTGTCTTGACTTTGATTAAAATATGCTTCCCCCCCCTGCCCCATGTTTCCAAGTACCTGAAAAGGTAAACATATAGCTGGAAAAGAATAAAGGTCCAACCATGGTCAGTGTGCCTTGCCCAAATAGGGCATGAAGAGCATACTTCATCTCTAGTGTATTATTTCAGTTGATTTCAGTTTGTAGAATTATTGTTGAAGTAGAAGTGATAGAAGGTTTCTTGGGGTTTTTTTGAGGAATGGATGGGAATCAGATGATTGCTACAGAACGCGATCTGATAGCGTAACAGAAACTCAACTGTGCTTTAAAATCCCATTAATTTGTACAAACAAGCTGTTTTGTTTTAGTGTAGCGGTAATGAAAAGCCAGAAAGAATGTGAAAACTTAAGCTTCCTACAACTTGGCTTGACTGCAGCAATGGAGAAGTGGAAAAAATTGAGGGTAGCTTCAGTAAGAAGGAACCATCTATCATCACCATGTAAAATGCAGTGGTGTTTATTGAATACCTTGCCATGTTGTAGCAGTGTGCAAAAACTATGCTACAGCCTTGGAGGCCTAATAAGTTTATCTTTGTCCTTTTGGCCTATTATGTGGTTGGCACAGCCAAATCCGTAGGGGTTTCAGGGAAGTGTTGAGGCTTTTAGTGCTTTACTCAGGTATGTTATATGTATACTTGTGTGTTATATGTATGTTGTATGTGTTGAGATACAATGGAAAGAACATCTTGTCAGTGTATGGAAGATAGCCAACAAAGAGTATGTTTGGTTAATCCCAACAACCAGTGATTTGGTGCAAATATGTTTACTGTTTTGGTGCCCAGTAGGATTTGTGTTGTGTTGCCTAGGTTATGGAACAGTTTCAATATGCTGCTTTAAATTTATATCAGCTTCTGAAGCTGATGCAATATTCAGGAACTTCCCTAGTTGACTGGCATTTATTGTAGTGAAAAGTGTTTGGCAATCAGTGAAGTCATGGAAACTTACTGTACAGGTTAACTGCTAATGTTTGCTTAATAGATTTCAGTACCTTGTTGAGGTCTCAGTCACTGCCCTAAGGAATTTACAATCAAAGATATGTAGAGATAACAAACCCGCATTAGATTACTTGGCTGAAAATTGTTAGCCAAGCCAAACATGACATACCAGGCATGACAGATATCCTATACCTTGCATTCCACTATTAGTGAGACAGTGAAAAGAATTTGAGTATTTAGACTAAACACAGGAGGAATTAAACTGGAATTAGGACTGGAGGAATACAGTAGAAAATTAAGTAACTTGCATTGCCCAGTGAAAGCTTTAGAAGTGGTGGATTTTTATGTTTAAAAGTTGTATGGAAGTTGGAGATAGGATTGTTTTATTCTTCAGAGCAAACCGTTTACAAAGAAAAGTGTCCCAGAAAGGGCTGAGCTTCAGTGTTGTATACAAAAGTCAGGGTGAGAGAAATAAGGTTTGATATTGGAAGATTTTCAATTATTCCACAGCATTTTGAAGATGAAAGAACAGATAGGAACTTTGTGTGGGAAATTATTTACCTGATTGCCTACAGAATAGATTTTTTTTTTTTTTTTTTTTTTTCTTGAAAGCCATTTGCCTCACTTGGTATATTGGGTCAATGACAGCCCAGTCTCAAAGCTGAGTCACAAAGTGTGTCAATTACTTGGCAAGTTCAGTGCCCGCCTGCTCTACACTCAGTTTGCTCTATTTCAAAACACACTACTTCATCAAATCAGTGTCAGTGCTTCATGGAGCACTCAAGTGCAAGTCCCGCATAGTTGTGTGCTAGAATAGGCCACTGAATTTTAATCAAACTTAGAGCTGTCCTTTCTTATCTCATCTAACAGTGATATTGATGTGTTTTATCACTTACAAGAGAATCACTGTACATAAATTGAATGTCTTGTCAATAAAACCATAGTTCTCTATAGAACACAGTTGTTACAGATCCATTGTCAAGGTCACTGCAATTCTTGCTCAGTTTTACTAAACAGATTTATCTTGGCTTTGTGCAGTTAGATGGAAAAGATAAACAAAACATGAGAAATATTTGAAATTACAGAAACAAGTTATGAAGATTTATAAAGCAGATGGATTGAGTAAGTCTTGATTTGCCTTATTCAACTTCTGTGTGGTCTGGATTCTCATACCTTTTTTACATCAGTTATGAGTTTTCTTATTTAATTTTTCTGTATGAGCTATATTCACATTTATGTGCTACGTTATTGCAAGACTTGGCTGAATTTACGTTACATTTGCTGTTTTGTTTCATTTGACCCTTTTTATTTTTATTCTACAGCATTGTATATGTTCTCATTTATTCAGATGGCAAAAGCTTCGTCAGAAAATAGGAGACAAAAATTTGAAGGGGGAAGCTGCGTGCTGTAAGGAGGGAAGCAATGTTCTTCCCAGTCCCAAGATCTTGGAAAAAGAATTTTGGATTAAAAAACCCCAGAAGACTGGTGTTATTGGGAGCTTTGAAGACGTGAACTTAAAAGGACAAAAGGAAACAACTTTAAAACTGGTAAATAGATGAAAAAGCCGTCAGAATATTTAGTAAAATAGGCACTGGAGAAAAATGAAGAGAAGGAAGGCTTAGCAAGCCTCTTCTGAAAAAAGCAGCTATGGCGTATGGGGTGGGGGAAGGTGAGGATAAGGGGCATGTCAGAAAGGCAGATGGATTTATGGATAAGTGACAGGAACCAAGAAGGGTTTAAAAATAATTTAAAAAGCAAGGTCCTGAGATTTCATGAGTAGCACTTCTTTAGGATATGAAAATATTCTCTGCTTTGAACAGGATTTTACCTTGCTTAATTATTGTGTGGATTACTAAGTCACAAAATATCTTGAATCTTCCTGTATTGTAGTTTCATTTTGACATGCTTTCTAAGGTGAAATTTGCTATGAAAAAGTTCTGCACAAACAGTTCTCCTCCTGTCTGGATTAGCCTTTGGCAGGCTATAAAGAACATTGAATATAAGTGATTATTTAGTGTTCCAGAGCATGAGAGGGTATGTAGATGGTCTTTGCACAGAACAGGACATCAGACACAATGAGGGCTATTTCCTAGAATAAAATGAAATTAAGTCTGGTTTTGACTGTGAGAGGGGAGAGAGCTGATTACTAGTAATTAGGTTTATTCTCTGTGATAACTGTGAATATTGAGTGCAATAATGCAGGTAAACCATCCTGTCTGGTAATCACACTTTGTGTTAAATTCAGTAGCAAATTTTTGATATTTCATTTACTAAAGGGAAGTAGGAGAAGTAGGTAAAAGTATCTTTTTGTAATTAAGAGTAAGAAGTTATTTCTTCTCTCTCTTATCCTTCCCAGCTCTATGTCCAATCAAAATAGATGAGGTTGTTTTGGTTTATTCTGTTATTTTTTTACATTCAAATAATTTCAGTTAGAATAACACTTCCAAAGGGTCTGTGCATTCCAGTCTAAGCAAGCTGAGGAGTATGTTTTAATTCAGGTGACCTCCCCAGCTTGTGTGTTGTTGGACCCATGGATTATTCTCCTACTCAGTTTCCTAGGGGCAAAAGCTAGTGGGAGGAACAGGAAAGGGAAATGTCACTTGAAGAAAACAAACAAAAAAACAACCCAAAAAAACCTCCACAAGAGTGTGAGACTGCTTTAGAGTAGAGGCAGTCGACCACATAATCAATTTGCTATGGAGCTGGGTAGGACTTGTGGCTCTATTACCTGTGACCTGGATACAAACCTGGTACTGATGGGAGTCATGGCAGGGTATTTGTAACTTGAAGCTAAATAGTTCATTAAGGGATCATGCTACTGCATTGTTACTTCTGCTGTCTCAGAAATCCTTAGCAAATGGGTATTTAACTAATAGGTTTAAGGAATAGCAACTTTCATTTTACATGTTTCTAGTAAGGTAGTTCTGGAGTTATAAATACTCATGCATGGAGCCCTGATAAGATCCAGAGCAAGTCAGGATCATTATAAGCACCTGTCACATGTGATAGTGGTAGGCTCATAGCAACATCCTTTAGTGGAGTGATTACCAGCTATGCACACATTTACAATAGGTTCTTCAAGATTCTGGAGAAACCTGAATTATGAAAATGGTCCCCTAGTTGTCAGAGTGTGTTTCCTTTTTTTTTTTTTTTTCTTTTTTTTTTTTTCCCTTGAGGCAAGAACAGGAATGCAGAAGCTCCCAGTTGATGAAGCCTTGCCTGAAAGTGAATGATTTCCTTCTCTATTTCCTTAGGACTTGTAGGACTCTTGTACCTTCTAATTTGATCTAAATCACTTGAGCAGCAATGTGTTGTTGACAGCTATCAAGTGCCTTGCACAGTTGCTAATCCTTTAACAAAAATAATTCAGATTTCTGATTTTATATTTCCATTGTCCCATACAAATAGGGATCATACTGTGCTCACTGGCAATATGCTGGTTGGGATGAATCAGATGTGTGTTATGGCACTAGTAACATGGACTGGAGTATCTCACTGGAGTCCCAATAATAATAATAATAGTGAGTATGAGTCACTGTAGGAGTGGCTAAGATTAACTCAGAGTTTCGGGGAGCCAAGAGATGATTCATCCTTTGAAATAAAGAGAAGCTGCTAATAAACATTAGTAGACATTTTCAGTTTTGTTTGCAGCATACCAGCACTTGCTGTAGATATTGGGGAAGCAACACAAGGAACTGAGAGAATATCATGCCACCAGCAGCTCTGTAAGCAATGACTTAGTAGATGCACATTGAGTTGTTGCTGCTGTGGATGTCAGCACTCTCTAGTGCCAAGATAGAGCAACAAAACTTTACTGGTTTTGCTACTGCAGCAGCTGACTTTTTTCCTAGTCCTTAGCGCTGTTGGTATACACTTGAAATGTGCTGGGTATTTCCTTGAATTACTGTATGTTAAGTGAATTTTTCAATGACAAATATGTTTAATTTATAATATTTAAAGTGGCTCACATAACAGGAAAGCCACTCTGAAGTAGATTCGCTGGGTGGGAGAATGAATTAGCACTCCACAGAGTAGACTTGTTTGCTCCTCCAACTTAGAGTAGTTTTTGCGTATCTACCAAATCATTTTAACTGGGACTTCATGCTACCCTGCCTGCTGTGACAGCTGCTCTGAACCCTACTGCCTTGAAGCCATCTTCACAATTCAATGCTGAACTGTACCCGGCTGTTGTCCTACGTGCTTCCAGTGCATGGAGAACTTGCTTGCTTCAGATGAACAACAGTGTGACGCTTATTTTGCTCAGCTGTCACACAATGTCTTGAAATTCCTTGCTGGTGTGTCCACTTATAAGAGAGTTTTTATGCTTTCTAGTCGCTGCAGATGTTTGGGTTTCTTTTATCTGGCCAAAGAAAGAGAGAGGTCAGAACTAGATTCGAGAGTATCATGATAAATTCCAATTGGTATCCAATGTGATACAGAGCTTTCTGCCCTTGGGTCTTTGATCCTCCCTACGCATTGCTCAAAGTGGAAGCGAGCCTGGTGTGTCACAAACTGACATCTTTTCCCGGTATATTTAATGCACATACAACTGCTGCTTTTGTTGTCTGTGCAGCGCTTCAGACCATGGTGGGCACTGTTCTTCCTTTGTCCAGCCAAAATCGTTTAATCATGTAAACTATTAACTTATGTTTCTTTTAGAAGTAGAGACAGGAAAGAAAGCCCCAAGGATACTTTTAATCGCTGTGTTTGTTCGTGTCCTTGATTATTTTTTTAAAATTATTAATTTTTTCCAGTATCAGGTGTTTAAGTGGGCCAATACCTACTTCACCAACACATCCAGAAAAAAAGCTATGTCAGGCACTTCTCTTAACACCCATACACTCATCTCATCTGGATCACTGTAAAATTAATATCTTCAATACATGTTCTTAAGCTGTGTTTTTCATTCATTCTTATAGAGAAGAAAAATTGCAATTCATCTTCTACATTATTGGTTTCTCACTGACCTTATAGAATCATAGAATGTTTTGGGCTGGAAGGGACCCCCAGAGGTCATCTAGTCCAACCCCCCTGCGGTGAGCAGGGACACTGCTAACTAGATATACCTGCCTTGAGGTCACCATTCACACAAACAACTGTCCGACATTTTTCTCAGCTTTCCTATTTGTCCTTTTGAACAGAATTCTCCTGTTCCATGGGGAAAACATCTTTGTATCTGTGAACTGAGAAGTATTTTTGCCATTTGTCCTCTCTTTCAGTACTCACAGATCTCAAATTCAACATGTGCACTGTTAAATATTCACCAAGTTCCTCCTCTCCAAAAAACCCAATTGGCCTAAAACCTTGAGAGTGCTGTTTGGCATGTGTCTTTATCTGCTTTCACAGAAAAATTCATTTCAAAATAAGACTGTAAAGTACACACCTGCCCTTAGCATTTGATAATGTTTTGTTTTCCTTAAGTGGAAAATGTTGAGTGGATAGTGATTTTGGAGGGACTACCTCCACACCTCCTTTTTGAGATTTTTGTCTTTTCATGGCTTATAACAACCTGGCTTATAAATTGGGCTAGGCTGACTCTGATTGCATATTTGACCTGTATCTTACTGAAGTATTTTGTTCTGATTAACTTTTTTTGTATGAGTGTACTGGTTTTGGCTGCGATAGAGTTAATTTTCTTCATAAAAGCTAGTATGAAACTGTGTTTTGGATTTGTGCTGAAAACAGTGTTGGTAACACCGGGACGTTTTAGTTACTGCACTGAGCCGTGCTTACACAGAGTCAAGGCCTTTTCTGCTTCTCACCCCACCAGCGAGAGGCTGCGGGGGGCCCAGAAGCTGGGAGGGGGCACAGCCAGGACAGCTGACCCTGACTGGCCAAAGGGATATCCCAGACCATATGACGTCATGCTCAGCAATAAAAGCTGGGGAAGAATGAGGAAGGGGAAACATTTGAAGTTATCATGTTTGTCTTCCCAAGTAACCATTACAAGTGATGAAGCCTGTCCTGGAAATAGCTAAACAACTTCTTGCTGATGGGAAGGAATGAATTCCTTGTTTTGCTTTGCTTGTTCATGGAACTTTTGCTCTCCCTATTAAACTGTCTTTGTCTCAACCCATGAGTTTTCACACTTTTACTCTTCCAATCCTCTCCCCCATCCTGCCAGGCTGGGAAGTGAGTGAGTGGCTAGGTGGGGCTTGGCTGCCTGCTGGGGTTAAACCATGACAGTTGTCTTGCTCCAAACTTTTCTTGTCCACTTCCTCCTAATGAACTTGGGAGTACTGTGCTGCATGCAAAGAGCTTATTGATCTGTCATTCTTACCTATTCAAAAGTGGATAATCCTTGACTTCAAGTGAATAATCTGTTCATATGGAAAACATTCAGATGATACTGTATGGATAGCTACCACATAAGATAGCACAATGGAATTATCTAAAAGAGTTGGAATTAAGAGCATATAAATATTAGTTGTTTAAAATAAATATAAAATATTACTTTAGTGATCAGTGAAGCGATTACTATCTTTTTTTATGTGTTTGTGTTGCAGATTTTGTTAAATCAATAAGGCACCTGACTAGTTATGTTCCATCTAGTAAATCCTCTGAAGAGAGAGTTGTATTATTGTAATAATGTGTGTAATCTTAGTTTCTATTCACCGCAGGTACCAGGAGTCTTTCACCTTTCTACCTTGGAAGGCGAATTACTTTGTACAAGTACTTTGTTTTTCTTTCTCACATTATCCATTTTTTACAAGCTACTTCTACATTATTCAAGCAGATTAACTTTCCTTTCCTTTCAGATTTGAGTACACACACGTAATATTTGTCTCTTTCCTGCGTAGAACCGGTAAGCCTTCTATAAATCAGATACTTCCTAAAACTGATTGTTACTCAAGAAAACTATACAAGTTTTCCCAAGTTGAGACATCTTTCTCCATACCTTCTTACAAAAGTTGTGTCAACTCTACTTAATTACCATTGACGTGATAACAACTGACGATTGTACAGGCTGTTCAGAGACCTTTGTGTTGCAATGTGGTGTTTCTTTTCATTGTGGGATGACTAGATTGCTTTGCAGTACTGGCCTCCATCATAACACAGTAAACTTTAACCCATTCATGTTCTGGAAATAATGGGGTTTGCCAGGTACAAAAGTGTAGTGGTAGAAATGTTCCTCTGTGGAAAGCTTGCAGCTTGAATGGGAAAAATTGTAACCATTTTAGGATTCCTGGATAAATATTTCTTAAACAATAGTTATCAGCATCTATATAAGCACTACAAAGTTCACATTATTGAACATGGAGTAAGAAGAGAAGGGAAAGAAGAACAAAAAAGAGATATGAGAATCTGTTTGTCTTTATCCTGAAGATATTTCAAGTTCTTAGTAAGGTAGAGAAGTCATTGAAAAATTTCAAGATAATTTACTATTGAGCTAAGTATCCTAAAAAGTCTTGAGCAGATCTCTTGAGCAGATGGAGTCTATTGTGTTTTTCTTCTGCTCTAAACAGTTGATTAATTCCTTCCAATTAAATGTATGTTTCAGAGTAGGAACATTCCTGTGGCCTTGCAAAAGCCAGCCAAACTCGAGGTGATTCATAGTGAGACTCCTTTGTGGGGATCCTGAATTAATCAAAATACTTATGGAGAAGATAATGCAGATATCCAGCATCCTGAAGGACTGAACTGTTTTGTTCAAATTCTTTTCATATGGTCCACTGTTTTTGTTCATCTAATTCTGCATGCACACTGTACATAAAATGATCTTGCTATGTGAAAAGAATGTAAACATTATACTTCCCCTCTTTCTGTTGTGTAATAAGTCTTCACATTGTTTTTAGTTTGGAAAATTGAAGTAGATTAGTCAGTTACTAATTATTTATTAAACAGAATAGTTGGCAGTGTAAGTTATTTTGGAAGTTTTCATCTCTGTGCTGGCTCCCAGTGTATCTCATACTATCTTAGAGCTATTTCCTTTTACATTAAGAGCACTCGGTGGCCTCTCTCTTTGCTGTCCCTCTTCTTTCACAGTCAGCTGCAGCATGGCCTTCATCTCAATCCTGATATTGATTGTAATTCGGAAAAGTGGCAGAGAAAAACAAGAAAAAAAAGAAAAATCAACTTGTAGTTGCTTATGTTTTTGCATGTACAGATACAGAGAAGAGGAGGAGTTATTTAGTATAATCCACTGAGCTAGAAGCCAATACAACGGGATGAAAGTTTTAAAATAAAAGTAAGACTTGAATATGTGTAAGCTTCTGGAGAGTGAAATCTCTGAAGAAGAGACATTTGATAGAAGTTGTGGAAATCCCAACATGGTGGATTTTTATAGAACAAACTACACCAAATCCTGTCTGTAAAGATCAACCTGTATTGAGAGATGCTGGAAGATCTAATCCAGCAGGTCTGTTTGGTTTTGGGTTTTTTTTGTTGGTTTTTTTTTTTGAGTGACATAGAAGAAGTGGATGCCAAAGATAAAGAAAAAAATTAACTTTGAAATTCTATACTAATGTTTTAATTATCTGGTGTAATAATCCCCAGCAATAAGAGGAACATAAACTGGTGTTAAGGTGAACTGCAAAATGAAAACGCACTCCAGAGTTTCGTCAAAATCCTTCTACTAGGTCATATATTTCCCACTCAACACAAGAACACATTTTCACTGTAACTTTTCATTATCTTCTTTGAAAACTATGACTTTTTCACAAGAAATTAATTTATGTGACCTCAGATATCAGAGAATAGCATTTTTAAAGCTTTTGATGGAGAAAGTTAAATAAGTTTACAAAGAACAATATTGTTATAAAGCTTATTTAAACTTCTTTTATGCTGAATTTTCTTTGCCGTTTGCCCAGTGGGAATATTCAACAGTCACACTGAAAAAGCTCCTTTTTAATTTTTCTTTTTCAATTCCCATCTGAGCTTACTTTGAAGAAGGTATGACTTCTTACAGGTAAACGGAGTACCAGAGCTGTGGGGAAAAAAATGAAATTGCTCTTTGGATTGCATACCTTAAAAGTTAGAGGCATTTTAGGAAGGTCAGAATTACTTTTCCAAATTATGTTATCTGATGCTGAGAAGCAGCACTAGGTGCACTAAAGGCCTATAGACAGTCACAGATAAAGTAGAGAATATGAGGGAAACTATTTTGATATTACTAGTACATTTCTGTAGAAAGTTGCATAATAGTTTATTCTGAATTTTAATGACCAAGCACACTGTGTAATTTGAACCTCATTGCTATATCTTGAGGGTGGTTGTAGAGTTGAAACTTTGTACAATTTGTTTCTGTTTGCTGCTATTGGCAATCCTACACTAGAAATGCATGTGTCTTGGCTGGGAAAAAGAACGGTCTTCTCTCATTAGGCAATGGAATTGAGCAAGAGGATCTTGTGCTGTGATGGAGAAATTAGATGTTTTTTTGGAAATACACACAAAGATCAAGAACTTTTATGTAACATCAAAGCCCAAAGACTAAAGAACAGGTTGCTGCTTTGTAGGCGTAGCAAGATTATTTGTGTTTGATACAGTTATTTTGAGGATAGATATCTTCTAGGCATGAATCAGTTTCAGATGATGGGAACGACTTTCCATGTTGATAGGGAGATCTTTTTACTGTTGCCTGCTTTCTTCTGACAGTGACTGCTTTCAGAGACAGGATATGGAAGTTTGACAATTTCTGTGTACTCTCTGATACATTTACTGTTTACATAAAGCAGAGGGAAATACTTTCACTCTACATTGCTTTCAGTTTTAATGGAGAAAACAGATCCAAAAAGACTAAATAAAAAGTCTGTGTGCCAGAGAAGTACGTCATGAAACATGAAGGAGAAGCTGCATGCATTTCAAACACGTAACTTTTTTTATTAATTTTTCTTTCCTCACCCTGTAGGCAGAAAGAACAGAAAAGACTATGCTGTCCCACTTTTTGGGCTTTCATAACAATTTTGATCCCTGTTTTTCTGTTTAAAAAACCCCAAACACTGTAAACCAGCTACTGAATATTCCCACTTAGGTTATCTGCCCGACTGTAGTTCTGGGGCTCAGGATCTGCCCTGTTTAGAGTGACTGAAATGGATAGATTTTCCTAGTCTATTGGATTTGTTTCTAATAGTGTAAATTAATTATCCTGCATCACAATCCTTTTTTTTTTTATGTGGAGTGGTTTTAGGAAAAAGAACATGATCAGAGTAATTACTATACAAAGTGTTCCCAAAAAGCCCAGTGAACAAAAGGAAGCCAAGATTGCAACAGATAAAGAATGTCATTACGAACATATCTCAGGGCTATTGTGACTTGTGGCCATAAACGCAGGAAGTAATTTTCCTCCTGGATCCTTTTTAAATATAGGAGCAAAATAGAAGTCTGGTGATTGTAGGTACAGGGTGTGGGAGATGCGAAAGGTCATCTAAATGTCTGGGCAATAGTATGGAGGTATCCCCATGTTTAGGCACAACAAGAGCTTTGAAAAGATGAATGATTTTTGTTTGCATGTATATGAATTCATAACTCCTGACTTAATTTTTTTTTAGGATGTTACCACTAATACACCAGCATCTGAGACAGAATTACGTAACTTCTTAACAACATTTCCTTTCTTAACAGTCAGATAATGTGGTAGGATGTCCCTGTTCTTATGCTCTGAACAGTATGTTCACAGAATTGCTTAGAAAAACTCTTCACTTCTGTTTCTGTTATGTCAACTACAAGAAGTACATGCAGAAGCTTTAGGTGTTTTAATAAGAGAACTGTCTAGATTGATTAAACCCAGAGAAAACCACCATGTATATGAAACAAATTAACCCTGCTGATATGATAAATCAAAACAATTTAATCCCCAGAATTTTACCACCTTCTTTAGTACAGATCAAACTGTATATGTTTACATCTGCAGTGTGTATATTTAGCTCTACATGTGTTATTTTTATGATTAATAGATAATTTTCAGCTTTTATTTACAGTTCAACCAACCATAATTTCACTGCTTTTTCAGGAGACTTTATTAACATTTATGTTTGTGTATTATACACATAGTCTTTAATACCTCTATAAATATGTTCTCTGTAAGGACTCTTTTTGCTGCTAAATTTTAGCTAAGTATCTTGCTGTTGGGTTTTTGACTCAACCGCATGTTCTTCATGTTATATTTCACAGTTAATTCTTGCAAATTCAAACTGGTATCATATTCAGCAAAAAAATACAGCTTGTTGCTCATCTGGCCATCTCATTTTCCAGTTGCATATTTTCTGCAGTTCACTGATTTCTTCCTGAATGTTTTGGAAGATGAAATTTGATCTGTAAATATTCTTCCTTTACTACTTATTCTGCATTTAAATTAATTCTTCCCCAAATCTTTGTACTAAACCCTGAGGGCAAACCAATTGCTTTTGTTTGAGAGTCAGAGAAGCAGCTTCCAGAACAAAAAGAAATGAAGTTTTGGTGAGATAACAGAGTTTGCACATTACAGGAACTCTTCCTTTAAAATTCAATCTACAAATCAGAGTTCTTGGAATATGAAATTACAACACTTGGAGTGAAATAGTCTCTGTGGGGTAGCTGGGAATGGGGTTGGGGTTGGTGGTAGTCTTGCAGGTTGTTTCATTTCTTGGCATTTCCCAGAGAAAATGTTGTTTTGCTTTCCTCTGCTAATTAAATGCTGGTTAGATGCAAAGGGCACACTGGCTTGTATATAAAGGACAGGTCAAGTGGTTACAGAGCTACCCAGAAATTTGTTTCAATACCCCTGAGCCATGAAGCACCATATGAATTTTGCTATACAAAATACTATCTCCATTAAAGAAAATTGTAAAAGCCCCTAGACTTGAAGGTAGGATTTAATTTTTAATGTCTCCCTGTTTCAGGTCCTCCCCTGTAGACCGTAGTCATTCTTGACTACACGATCAAGCACACAAAATATGGAATATGCTTCATTAATATGAGAATGGGGACTGTAGCAAAACATAAGATAGCAGTGCAGAATGTGATTGCAAGACTGGGTTTTCTATAATTTATTTAATTTTACTTAAATTTCTATCTGTTTGCAACCACAGCAGGATTATGGAAAGTGCAGAGAAAAAATATGAAGTAATCAGCATTCCAGAAATCATACAGTGGACTCTGGAGGAAAGCATGCAAACAAATTAAGTAATGCATATTTCATTAGTGGTTAGAACTTATGTTGATCAGAATATAAACAAAGCTGACAGTTAGCAATTTTTTTCTCAAGGGAAACCAAATGTTTAATTTTAAGCTGAAGCATTTAAATTAAAAAAATAAACTTAGATTTGTTGAAAGGAAAAGTTTTAAAACTTATATTTTTAACATTTAATTTCATTTTTTTTTCATAATTTATAAATATTTTTCCAAAGGAAAAAAGTGATAAAATCCATGCACATTTTCCAAGCATTTTAGGGACAGTATACTAGTATTTTATTCCTATCAAGTTCTGTGGGAAAAATGTAATTCAGGTCTTGATGTTAAAAGAGATAAGGTAGTTTACAACACAGCCTTAAGTTAACATTGATTATTGCTAGCTATAACAATGTAAATTTAAAGATAAGATATTCAAGGGCTTGTGGAAGCAGTGGGGAGTCTTATGAAAACTAGCCCAAGAGCCTACCTTTTGGGAAACTTTCCACAGGACTGTAAAATTATCACTGCAAGTTTCATCACGGTTCTTGTGAAAAGGCTTGTTTTTTTCCTCTAGGCTGCTTTTCCTAGAAGAGGCTCACCTACATAACCCATATTCAGCAAAAGTCATGTTTCTGAGAGCGAGGTTCTTGGTACGTGTTTTGAGAAAGGTGGGGTGGGTTTTTTTTGTTTGGTTTTTTTTTTTTTTATTTTTTTTTTTTTTGTTGAGGCATTAGTCATGTAAATGTTTAGGGGCTGTGTCAAAACAAGAGCTGAGTAAGACACAAAAGCAGACAACATTGTGTAATGTTTCTATTGTATGTTTTTATGTTACTTGGAATTTGTTTTATTTATTATGACCTTCATTGTTCACTCTTTGTTTTCTAGTTTGATTTTAAAATCTTTTTGCCAATCCTAGCCAGAAGCTGTGGGGGTACTCTTAACTTTTGAAAGTTCCTTTTCTTCAGTATGGGCAGTTTGAGAAAGGGGTTTAGGGTCAAGGTCAGTGGTTTGGTAGGCCCAATGGCAGAGTAAGAGGCTCCAATGAGCTCCTGGATGAAAGAGGCACTTGAGTGTGTTCTAACAAAGAACAGGAGGAGAAGGAATGAGGTAAACACAAACCATTTTTCATGTTCTTGTGGCTTTTGCTGAGAAGAACTTGTTGGGAGAAGACAAAGAAAGGGGGGAATCTGCCTCTGCCTATCAAGGACTCAGTACTTCATTGGTTTTCCGTTTTTCCCCCCACATGCTCTAAGAAGGCCATGTTTGCAAACCTTCTTGTAGCAGGAAGTCAGGTATTACTTATAATGAATGTCGTTTTTCTGCAGCAAACTTCTTTTTACTAAATTAGGGCTACTGATTTTACACTGTACTATTTCTGCTGATGTCATGGTTTAACCCCGTCTGTCAGCTAAGCACCACACAGCCATTCACTTTCTCCCCCCTGGTGGGATGGGGAAGAGAATCAGAAGAGAAAACTCATGGGTTGAGATAAAGACAGTTTCATAGGTAAAGCAAAAGCTACGCATGCAAGCAAAGCAAAACAAGGAATTCATTTACCACTTCCCATGGGTAGGCAGGTGCTCAGCCATCTCCAGGAAAGCAGGGCTCAATTACGTGTAACGATTACTTGGGAAGACAGACGCTATCACTCTGAACGTCCTTCCCCTTTTCTTCCCCCAGTTTATATACGGGGCATGGCATCATATGGTCTGGCATAGCCCTTTGGCCAGTTGGGGTCAGCTGTCCTGGATGTACCCCCTCCCAGCTTCTTGTGCACCTGGCAGAGCAGGGGAAGCTGAAAAGTCCTTGACTGGTGTAAGCCCTGCTTAGCAACAACCAAAGCATCAGTGTGTTACCAACATTATTCTCATACTAAATCCAAAATACAGCACTATGCCAGCTACTAGGAAGAAAATTAACTCTATCCCAGCCAAAACCAGGACAGCTGAGAATAAATTTCACATGGGAATGTCCCAGGAAGTAGGAATTTCTCAAGGCATTTTACTTGTAGTGGTTTTTTTCCATCTTCTCTTGATATTTGGTTCATACACCTTACATATTCTTCTGTAGCACTAGCTGGTGCAAGGTTTCTAGTGAGAGAGAGGACATTCATATGTATTAAAAAAATGGTTTCATAGCATACCAGAAATCACAAATTGTTTGGAAACCAAGTATACATACAATCCTATGATTCAAATCATACAAGTGCGGAGAAATTAAGGATTTTTTTTTTTGTAACAGACTAGCAGCAGACAGCTAAAAGGCAGAGAAAAAACATGAAGCCAAAAGAGAGAAAATTATAAATATACAATTTAATTCCCCCCAAATTTCAGCAGCTCTATATTGGCAAGTGCCCTCTGTGGTTTGGAAATTAAATATTATTAAATGTTAATCCAGTAGGCTTTTCTCCTCGGGCCAAGTGTAAGGAAGAAAAGCAGAACATGCAAGCCTCGTCATGTACTCATAAACGTCTTCCTGCATGGTCAGGATGTGAGCTTGCTAGTCATCCTCATGCCTCCATGATCCTGTACCAGTGCTGATGCTGGTGCTCCCTAGTGGCGTGAACTGGCTCAACCTTCTGAAAGTTGAGACACTCACATGTTGTGAGGTACAAAAGACCATGGAGAAGCTCTTCAGTTACTTGCGCCACTTTATCAGCAGCTGCCTTGTTTACAGGAACAGCTCATTGAGAAAGACTGTAATGTGACCGAATGGGAGAAATGTTTGGCAGGGAAGGAACACGGGCAGCATGGGTAGAGTCAGGTTCTTGACTCCACTTTCCTTCCCCTTTTAACCTGTCATCCTAAATTTCAGCACCATCTGTGTGTTTAACCATGACCTCCAAAGCTGTAGCTTTTCAATAAAGCTAACGCGTTACTCTTGTTTTATGCAAGAAAGAGAAGGTGGCATACATTTGTTCCAGTTTTCCTCATGGAGCCTGTGTAGTAAAAGTGATTTTATGTAAGTTGGAAAAAGACCCCAAACCCACAAGCACACACATGTAGCTATCTAAAGTATGTTTCTTTTTTCAAAAACTTATGAATTACAGGGTCCGTGGTACAGATCACATGCCTGTTACTACGTATTGCCACACATGATAGCAGAAACATTGTAACTCAGTCTTTTTCTGGATCTTCATCCATAATAATGTAATATGACCTTCAAAAACCTGTCTGGCTACTTTAAGCATGTACAAGAGAGTAAGGAGGGTATGGTGTGCTCTGTTATGTACGTGGTTTTAAATATTAATAGAAAGAAATGAT
>NW_009260485.1:1040894-1055072 GCF_000687185.1 Egretta garzetta
ATTGTCCATTGAAGTCTAATCTGTTTGCAATGTAATATGAGATATGTATGACAACTAGTGTTCATGAGAAAATAGAAATCATGTTTGAATATCAGTTACTGATTGAAAAACAAAATTGCTACCTCTACATAATAGGGTATTTGCAGCACTTACCCAGGATCGAAGTGAGTTTCAGTTCCAAACAGGTCATGGACTCCTGAGAAGAAACGATATGAGCTCTGGCCAGTAACTCTGGAAATGCTTTCTATGATGTAACAGCATACATTATCTTTGAAATAGAAGTGTTTTGCCCTGAGGTCCCTACCAGCCAAGGAAAATAACGTAAGTGTGTCTAATATTCCTAGTCTCAAATAGACCGAACAAATTCAAGATTGTGTTTATCGCTGACAATAAAATTTTTGTATGAAGTGGTTTTTTGTCTTTTGGATAAAATGAAGCTTCTACTTTCCCCTTTAATGCTAGAAAATATTAAAAGCCTTTTGAACATGATGTTAACACAGGCAACAATGTGTTCTGAGAAATAAGAGATTACAGGGAAATTAGAAGTATGAGAATATTTTACTAATTAAGAATTTGATCTTTTTATGTGAGGAAGCCTGCCTTATTTAAAGTAATCCCATTTAATTGGCCTTCCATTCTGAAAATTGTCTGCTTTTGCAAAGCCAAAAAATACTGTATCTCAGTAAATGCTGCAGCGGGGACCTGTGGGTGTAAGTTCCCCCTTTAGCCTTTCAGTCCGTTTTGCCAGCTTGCTTCCTGAGCTTGCAGCTTTGTTTTTGCCATGATTTGCAAGGCGTTGAATTAGGACCAGACAGGGATGCACTTGTTGCATACTCCAGATCAGCTGACCAATTCCTGCCAATGTATGGGCCAAGAAAGGGAGAGGAAGGCAGGCACAGTAATGTTCCCAGACCTCCTGTGGGGCAGAGTTCATGCTGAAGGGATATAGAGGCATTCAGATTACTCTACTCCATTCCAGTCTGTCAAGTCTAGAGTTTCCTTAATGTAGCAGCATATTGCTGCCTAGGAAGCACTTTGAAATGTTAGATACCTCCTCTTCACAGAGGATTCCAGGCCAGCTTAGGGAAAAAAACCCTCCTTTTCTCAGAATGAATTAGAGGTGTTCTTTCTGTCCATCAGGGGTAACTCAGAAACAGTGAAGGCATTGTGCATGGTGTCCTCATGCTGTTTTTTTTTTTCTACCATAAATGGAAGTTTCCCTTCCTTCATCAGGTTGTGCAGACAGAAGCAGGACCTCTGCTGTTTCAGGCAGTGGCCAGCCTTGCAACTGATTTCAGGGTTGTTGGTTGTTTTTTTTTTTTTTTTGAAATGTTAGATACCTCCTCTTCACAGAGGATTCCAGGCCAGCTTAGGGAAAAAAACCCTCCTTTTCTCAGACTGAATTAGGTGTGTTCTTTCTGTCCATCAGGGGTAACTCAGAAACAGTGAAGGCATTGTGCATGGTGTCCTCATGCTGTTTTTTTTTTTCTACCATAAATGGAAGTTTCCCTTCCTTCATCAGGTTGTGCAGACAGAAGCAGGACCTCTGCTGTTTCAGGCAGTGGCCAGCCTTGCAACTGATTTCAGGGTTGTTGGTTGTTTTTTTTTTTTTCGGTAACATTACAGTTAGCACTGCTTTTTCAGTTACTTGGTATGAGAGAAAATCCTGCAGCACATTCTTCTGTGTATAATTTCTAAACCTCTGGATCAGGCATGGGAAGTGGAACTTTGCAGCCACACTCAGTGAGTGCAAGAGAAACCAAGAACTTTGCATCCAAAAAGGCATTTTGCCCTTCTCTTCCTTCTGATCCAAAACCTAGAACTTACTTTCTTTTAGGAAGGAAATTCCTAGCCATCCACTGTACTGTGGGTCTTTATGCCATTGCTTGCCACCATCTGTCATGAGCAATTTGTTGACAGATTAGAGTTCAGGCTGGTTGTGGGATGCTCTGGTGGTCTGCAAATGAGTAGGTCCAGAAGCACCATAGTATGACCCATGTAGAGGGTGTTAAAAAAGTAATGTGCAGAACCATAGAAGAGGCCAGGTTGGAAGGCACCCTGAAATATCATCTGGTCCAACCTTTCATAGGAAAGGGAGCCTAGATGAGATTATCTAAATGATCTAGAACATCATAGAGGTCCCTGTCCTAGAGGAGATGCCTCTAACAAGGCTTTCCTGAGGTTTTGGTGGATTCTTGTCCATCTCCTTACCCTTCATACTCTTCACTGGAACTGGTTCATATTCTTCCCTATAGGAATTTTGACGCTTCATCTCTCAGGCTCTGGACTGATCTCCAGCCAGTAAGTAACAAATTCCTCTTCAAGTTCTTTTCTAATTAGTCAGCTGGTGAGTGTGTTTCACCAAATTTCAAGTGTGACCCAAAATCAGTCTGGTTCTAAATATGGGGTGGGGGAAACTCTCTGATTCTGTGTCTGCTAAGGTGACCTCAAGCTCTATAGGTTCAGCTCCTTAATGACTACCTTCTCTTCACCTTCTCATCCTTGACCATCAGACATCCTATCTCAAAGTGTAAAAACATGGAGTTGTAGGTGTGGAAAGGTCAAATATAAAAAAAATAATTACGTAATTTCATTTCAGCCTGGCACTAACAGAACATGAAATTAAAAACAATGCTTTGCTAGATAAGGAAGAACTGATTGCATGTAGAGAGGCCCCAGTCCTCAACTATCAAATGTTCTATCTGACTCTAACCCCACATTATTTAGAACAGGATACCCAGAAAAATCTGTTTCCTCTAGATCACATTGACGTAATGGTATACAGGGTAATTAATATTCTGGATTTCCACCTGGCCCACTGGAATCCTCAAAGGCAAAATGAGACAAGAAAGCAAACAAAACATTTCCTTTCTTTTCTAGAGAAAGATAAATAGGAACAGCTAAGCAAGCTCTGACAAGCTTTAAAATCTGATATGAAATTGGATTCTATTATACCACCTAAAGAGGATGCCGAAGTCATGGAATTGATAAGAGTTGGTTATTCCACTAAATAAACCTGTTTTAGGAAGAAAAAAATAACAGTTGCTGACTAGAAACTTTTAATTCAGACCTGAAACACTGACTATAAGGCTAAAAGCTGATGGTGTAAAAAGCCTAACAATTTGCTAGACATTAGAGGAAGCAAAGCAAGTCATCTCAAAGCATTTGTTGTTGTTCTTGAGCCATTTAACTACCAAATCCTGGAGGTATGAAGTCTGCAGGAAAATAGTGGAACAGATTTCTGAATAGTGGAAACCAATTATTTTGGTATTAAACTCAACTTCAGCCTGAAAAGCAAATAAATGTACCTGAAGTTGGCTACTCTTTCCACTCTCCTTTTCCTAATTTGACTAAGTAGATAGAGAGCGAGAGAAACAGAATGTGCTTTCTCTGGGCAGAGGTGGCTATTGGTGCGCAGCAAACTAAAATCAATGGTATTTGTGATAATTGACTGAGTTTGCTCATTTGCTGTATCTACCAAGTTCTGCTATCAGAGAAGATACAGTATCCTGGTGGATTTTAAAGCTGTTTTTTTTTAATCAAAACTGTGATGTATGGCAAGAGGTTTGCATTTTCTCCTTTCTTTGGCCACCAGGTAAGAGAGTGGTGCAGGATGTAAAAAAAATACACTGATCTCCACTGGATTTAGTGAGTAGTTTTAAAACTAATTTCATACCAATTTATCACTCCATTTCATTTTTTTGATATGTGGGTAGAGTTATGTATCCAACAACAGATATGCAAAACCCTCAGATGCTGCCAAAGAATACAAGTTATACAAGCAGGCATGTCACAGGCTGACTTAGTGACTCAAGTCTTGGCAGCTGCCCTATAAACAAAGCTACTGAATTGCTTTGAATCTGTCTAATCATAGAACTTCTTATGCAGCTCACTTTCAAAGATATGCTTTAAAGAATTACTAGAGAGTGAAAATTTGATCAAAATGCATGAATTACTAATGACTTGAAAAATTACAGTAGGCTTTAGAAATCCAATTATAATAGTTGTATTTTAGTCTCTGAGTTTTAATCAGACATGAATACATGCTAAATCTAAAGTAAAGATTTGCAAATCAAAATGCATTCTCTTTCTGTATTACTGTAATTTTTCATTTCTGCATTGGGACTCAGATTTCAACTCCTGTGCCAAACACCACTGTCAGAACTGCTGATCACCTACAAAAACTGATTTTGAATATCAGGCAAATATTGAGGATCCAGCAGTGTACCTTGCTTTGCGGATGATTAGAGGCCTGTTCATACATTCTGAGTGTTTTAAATATACACAAAATAACAGTGTGCAAGGGAAAAAAACTAAATAATTAGAAACCAATAACTATGATTCTGCAGGTCAGATCTCTCCTCAGTTATAATATTATAGAGGTAGCAGAGTTCCAAGAGAGGATAGTCATGCTGCTTATTAACCGTTATTTGGCAGTTTGTAAAAGTGTAAAATGTATTTATACTCCAGAGTTGATAGCAATGAGTGTTGAGTATTAATAGCTGTTGAGGATACCTTTGCTAGCATAAAATTGCCTGCTTAATTGATAGCAAGTCCCCTTAAGCAAATCCCTATAAATATTGAAAATATAGAATGATTGATATCCTACAATGCTAGAGTCTTTATAGGTAGATTTGTGCTAATCTGCACCTGTGACTGTAAAGTCTCAATACAGCTCTTTCTTTCTCTTGACTTGCAGGCTGGGGTGTCTGTCACCTCTCCCTGGAGAGGAGGGAAAAAGCATTTATGGTCAGTTTGGTTTGACATTGGCATTTCATTTAGAAATTAAATGTGAGATCTCAGTTTATGTATATTTTCAGCTACCATTAGCAAATCTTGACAGTCTGTCACACACTCTGGAGCAGCATTTACCATTAGTTAGTGCCCAGGTCCGTGTAAATTAACACTTTCTTCTGCGTTTTCTCTAAATTGTGCAGCTCAGAAGCTGTGCCCCAATACATTTAGAGATGAACTTTAGTTTTCTCTGATAAGCCAAAAATGACTTTTAACTGAATGTTTCTCTGAATATCCAGAAATTAAGGGAAGCTGGAGGCAAAGAGCTAACTAAGACTAAGACAGCTAATGAAGCCTGCTTTCCTCCAGAAGGCGGAGAGCAATGTCACGCAGGAGGCGTTGGAGTGAAGCAGAAAATACCAACTAATTTCCTTGGCGGATTCTTGCCTTCCCTGACTACAAATGCTGTCCAAGATGCCTAGCCCTCACAGGAGGATTTGGCAAAGAAGGAAAACTCCACACGTGCAGGACCTGTATGCAGTCAATGCCTTAGTGCTATGTGCTGTTGCATGACTTTTTGTCTACAGCACAGAGCTAGACTCTGATTTGGTTGACTAGTATGCTGGTTTCAGTCTCACTGAAGTGGATGGGAACTAAGCATTTCCCTGAAGCTGAGCTTGCATTTTTCAAGTATCGCTTTACATACAGATGTTTCTGCAAAATGACTAATATTTCAGTGCCTAAGTTCCATTTAAGTTGTGAACCAAGGCTTGAAATTTACAGAAATTAAACACATTTAGCTTATTTAAACAACCATGGTCGTGTTTCAAGCTATCACTAATTGAAAATGCCATTAACAAAGTTTAATATTTTTTAGTCCCCTGTGTCTGTGAAACAGACCCCACAGGTCTTTGTTGGCACCCTGTAGTATTTTAATTTATGCTACCAACATATTTTCATGGTCGAATGTTCTAAGAAACTCTCCTTGGAAATGAAGTTTGAATTTCATTCCAGCATGTAGAGTGATTACTGAACCATTTTTCTTCCTTAAGCAGTATAAATATTTTTTTTTCCAACAGTTTATGGTATAATGACCACTTGAGGGAAAATTAGTAGCCAAAAGCAACCTTGCTATTCATACCAATATGTATACAGATTCTCTGTTGCTCATACAAATGAATCCTATTCTTTTAGCCACAGAGTTTGGACCATGTACATGTCATAGACAAATATCTATAGTGGAAGAAATAGCTACCTATCTTCAATTCAGCTTAGTAGTACAAACTTTGTAATTTATGGAAATGTTTTGTTCTATGTTTGGTTTTTTTGAATGCTTGACATATTAGACATAATGAGAAATGACAAGGAATAATGAGACTACTCAGATGATATATGAGATGATTTTTCAAGGAACACAGTCCCAGACATGGGCCACACTGTAACATAATTTTTTTTTCAGGTAGAACTCACTGTTGCACTCGGTGGACAGTTCTGTTCAATAAATGCAATGGCAATGCACTCTCTCTTCTGCTTTTTTACTTGCCATTATTCTTTGGATAGGTAGCTTTCAAAGGGAAGGGGTTTTTTGAGGGGTTTGGGGTTTTTTTGTTTTGTTTTGTTTTTCCCTTCCACAAGTAAAAGTTAATACTAGGAGCTCAGGCACCAGGAGGAGAAAAACCCATATGAAAAAAAGTAAATTCCTCCTGCCACAAAGAGTGTAATGAAATATTTGGGAAATGTCCAGTGCATAGAATCACAAGTATTTAATTGACTGTGAAATTGATCCATCTATGATAATATATAAAATAATGTATAAGATATTATAATAGATAACACAAGAGATTTTCCTTAGCAGGTGGAACTTTAGAGATACAAAATGTGTCAAAGATTATGTATCAGTTAATGTGTGAATGTTTAAATTAAAGAGCAAATCTAATTTTGTTATAATTCAGGAACTGAGAAGAAAAATGAAATTGCAAATTGGACTTAGACAAGGTAAAACCTGCTCAGTGAACTGTAGTTTTTACAGACTTAAGCATATTCTGTGGACTTTACAGAACAGATCTGGCAGATGAACATCACTGAAAAATAATGCTTTACAACTTTTAGAAAAGTTGCTAGCTTCAGGTACATGCATAAATAGTGTATGTTAGAATAGAATAGAATCATAGAATCGCTTTGGTTGGAAAAGACCTTTAAGATGATCAAGTCCAACCTTGTTGCTCTAGAAAAAAAGATAATTTCTATTGTACGTGTATTCTGTGAGTGTGTAGATATATAGACACTTATATGTGGTCATACGTGTGTGTGTATATATATAAAATAAAATAGTCATGTACAGAGGGTGTAAAAATGAAAGTGTAGTAGTCCCTGTATGAAGTTGACGTGTACTGTTCTTTCTCTAGGAAAATGTGAGTATAAGATGCAGTGCTGGTGTAGCATTGGGCATGAATGAATACCTAGCTGCATTTTCTCTAGCCTTGCATTAATTCATCCCAAGGAAAGTAACTCTCTCAAACCAAAACAGCAGCAGTAGTTTTGATAAGTGTCAGCTAATTTGTAAGTATTGCTGAGGGCAGTGTATTTAAACAGCCTTACAAATGCAGAGGAGAAAAAAGCTCTGTAAAGGAACACTGTGTCAGTTTGAAGCGAAATTGCCAGAAGGATTTTGCACAAGGAAGATGATTCACTTTTGTAACAGCTGTTCCAGAATAAGGGGCAGAGATTTCTCTGTTCTCTGCCCATCTGTGGGTCTTTCTTAAGAACTGCAGCATTCATGTGTATGTGAGGTTAACTGCTTGTAGTGTTAATTGCAGCAATACATCTTCAAGGTCAAACACCGTACAAGGTTCTGAAGTGTTAGTCACTTGCGTAAATAGGAATGGCTAGATGAGCTAAAATGCAATTATTTTTCTGAAGAGTTTTACATTCCTATGTTCCAAAAATATCTTTATTTCCTCTTCTGAGATATTTGTTTGCAGCTGTGGGAAAGCGCACTCAAAGTTGCCTTTGTGCTTTTTTCTGAAAGCAGGCATAAGTGTGCTTGTTCGTATATCCTATAGTAATGATTTCAAGGCCGTGCAGCTGAGACCCTTATTTCCTATTCTTCTTTTAGTTTCTCAAGATTGCGGCTGCTGAGGAAAGCTCACATTGCGAAGAGAAAAATGCTGCTGAGATACCTTGGGCCATTTCTGTGGAGCAGAGCATCATGTGAGCTAATAAACTGGCCTTACAGTTTGTCTGAAATCAGTGAAATGAGTGATGTCTTAAGTGAATATGTTCTTGGTGACTGCTGAAGAGGGCCAGATGTGTTTTGGTGTAGCTGGAGTGTAGTTCGCTGCTGAAGTGCTTGTAGTTAAGGCAATCCAATGGAAAGATGCAGAAAAGGAGGTGGCAGGGTCAGGGTGATAAGATAAGGGATTAGATAGGTCTTTTGCATTCTTCCTGTATGTCACTGCAATGAATTTCTGCTTCATGAGGCTATATCTAGAGCCTTAAACCATCCAGAAATCCTGGACCAGATGTCAGACCTGTCACCAGATGATCATCCTGTCCTGTGTGGCCTCTCCTCTGGGTGAGAGCAGGAGGGTTAGAGACCCTCTGATGAAAGTAAAAGCTTAAAAACTGCAAATCTGTAGCAAGAAATTAATTCTGCCTCTGCAGGGGTTAATAATCTCTGTAGGGTTTGCCCAGCAGATGCCAGCAGTGAATTAGCACAGAGCTTGTGGAAAAATAAAAGGAGCCGAATATCTAACTCTTGCAAATGCTTCACTGCTTAAAGTATGGTTGCTTGAAATAGATTAATTCTTTTTCATTAAGGTTAATTTTTACTGTGAAGGTCCTCATTTTATTCTCTGAATCCCTGAGAATAGTGTGTTAGACTGTCCATGGTTACTAGTCAGAAAACATTCAGGTTTAGATTTGGTCCACCTTTCCTAATAATGGCCTTCCACATAAACAATGGGGTTAAATGACTTGTTTCAAAGATATGTTAGGTTTAGCCTTTTTGCATCTTATATATTTTTTACCTGACCTGTTCTCTTCCTGTTTACTGTCCTTTTCAGAGTAAAAGCATAACTCTTCTTGTTTACTGTCCCTCTCAGTTTGAATTACAAATTTGACCTGACATTAAGCTGTTCCTTTTTGTACTGGAGGAAAAGACAAAAAAAAAAATCGAAGTCATATGGTATTATCCTTCACTTTCATTGAACCATCTGGACTCCTGGAGCCAGAGCTCAGAACTGTCAACGTCTCTTGATGCAAAGCAAATAGAGTTAGCTAAAAGGGAAGTTCAAGCTGGAGAATCATCCTGTAGAAAGTTTAGGGCAGTTCAACACTGGAGGAAGGAAATCATTATCTGTCAGAAGACCCCCATCCTGCCCAAAAGCCAGAGCACTAGATATCTAATGCTGTTCCTTTAAAGATTAGGGTCATAGTCAAGATTTCAGTGGAAACCAGATTTTGGTTTTACTAAAGTTTATTTTTGTTTTGCTGTTTGCAAAACTTATGTTCCAAACAAGAGGGACACGTCTAATCTCTCATACCGGGACTTCCTTAATATAAGGGAGCTACAAGGAGGACTTGTTAGTGCATGGATCACCCCCTCAACAATAGAATTGAAACATGTATGATTTTATGATACACATAATACAGGTCAATTCCAGGTCCTTCTGAACTGTACCGAATGTAATATGTCATCTACAATAATTATGTTGATGACTGAGGTTATGTACCTTTTCAAAAAGATGTCCTTGAATCAAGTTGTTAAATAATACAAATAAATAATGCTGTCATGTCACAATGTGATTGAAATGCCTTATGATCTGAGCTTTCATGTATGATCATAAACACTGAAAAAATGGAGTTCACTAGTAATATTTATTCTTTACCCTTAAAAGATTCCTATTTGAAACTGTGAAGACCCGCTGAAAAGTAAACTCATGTCACATGGAATTGAACGTTTGTTACAAATGATGATTATTATATGAGTCTAGATCATTACTTGTCATTCTATGTTCTTGGCAATTAGTATTTCTCTTTTAAAATACTTATTTTTCCTTTTGGCTGAGTTCAAAACTGGAACAGTCGTCTTAAAAATTATGGTCTCCCAGGCAAAATAAATTAAGTCTTGGAATTATGTCAAGGCTTTTAACTGAAGATGAAATTTCAAAACAATCTTTATGCAGAAATGAAACTCACCTTTTCCTTTTAACTCATCTTTCTACCTACTGCTTCTCTGGGTGTTTCTGTCTGTAAATCAAACATATGCTCTTTTTCTTGCTTTCTGGAAGACTTCCAAAGGTTGAGGGGAAGTCTTACAGGAAACCTTTCCAAAACATATTTAGGACTTGTTCTTCCTGTGCAGATAAAACCCTCAGGTGTGTTTTAATACAGACTAACTGAAGATGGAAAACTGTAATACTTGGTTTGCGGCATTTTTTTTTTTAATTAAAAGGTAGAAATTTGATGGCTATTTTTCCTCTTAGAATTTGCATCAAGAGTTTTACTTTGTTGTTATTTCCTTGTTTCTTTCAGTTAGTTCCAGATGTGCTAATAATTTGAGGTTTATCTTAGTATAAATGTTTATTTGATCAAATGAGCATGTATTGCATTCTGAGACTTCCTTGTCAGATTATCAGATGAGAGTGAATGCAGCCTTTGCTTTTCATGAAGTTTTCTGCATGGCTTTGATTTGAAAACATCTGCCTTTGAGTTACAAAAATAATCCAGAAGAAAAGACCTATACATACAAGAAAGATATGGCTTCAATTCTTTCTCAGATATAGGCTCAGATTTTCCAGGTGTCCTGGAGTCTAATTGCATATTTTATTAATCTAATTTTGTCTTGTGCGACTATTGATATACCACATAAATGGAACCTATACTTAGAATACTGCCAATTCAGAGAGTTACAGTTTTGTACCACTGCAATACCACAAGTTAATTGTGCAATACTTAAAGTGATTGTTTCTAATTAATTTTACATTTCTTTCTATTTTTCTTCCTCTAGGGAGCATACATTGGACTTCTGGCCTGTTATTACTAATATTTTTAAATTATATATTCTTTCATTTGACCCTTGGAAAACTCAACCCTCCCTGTTTAACGGGTATTGGGGGGCGGGGGGACAGCAAGGAGTAGAGATGAACAAAAGCAGTCAAGGCAACAATATATCATCAGTATACATACTGACATTTACAATATTCCCATTATTATTGGAAATATGTTATTAAGAGGAGCTGCTGAATTACTATTTAACTTATTGTGGTGTTTGCTAGTTACATGGTTTGCATATACTGTCATCATTATTAAACTGTCCCTTATTTATAAACTACATGTAAATACTGCTTAACAAGGAGAGAAGCAGAGGTAGATGATTATCAGTGTTAGGACCTAACTAAAGAAGCATGCTGACTTTAAGTTTACATCACATCTTTTGCACTACTCTGTTACGTATTAGGAAATGCTCTGATTTTAATATGACAAAAGTAGAAATTAATACAGTCAAACAAGATAGTTGTTAGTCCGGAGGGATATACAGATACTTTCAGGCATGCTGATGGCATGGCTAGCATCATTTGTGCATTCAAAATAGGCTTTAAAAATAATGCTAACATAGCCAAAAAAGGAGACATGGGGAGAATGATAAGTAATTCAAGGTGTGTGTGTCTGCTTCTTTTCCCCACAGCCTTATTACTCCCTGACTTACACAGAAGGTAAATATTAGTGTTTCCCCTCTTTCAGTTACAATGCTGAAAAAAACCAATGCTTACATCAGTGAAACTAAAGTCGGTACTCCTAAGGTAAATACTGTCTTTTCCCAGGAGTTATTAAATCTTCTTATGCTATGAGCCTAAATAAATTACCATGTAAAAATTTATTTTTGTCAGGTATGTAACCCATGGAGTACCAAGGCTTGTTTCATAAATGTAGCTGGGGATTGACCTGGATTCAGAAGGTCCAGTGGCTCTCAGGAGGTAGGAAGTTTATTTTTTATTTTCATTGCCACTGTATGACACGCTCCATCTAAGAATATGTGTCATGATACCAAAATGGTCATGTATAAAACATGAAAAAAACAGATTATTCAGGATTTAATTGAGGTTTTAATCAATCAATGCAAGAAATTACTTTAAAATGTTTGGAAAATGAGATTTAATAAGTAGACATTTCAATCAATGCCAAAGTGTTCATCCTTGTATATACAGAGAGAGAAAATGCATATATATACTATAAAAGAAAACAAAAATATTTCTGAACTATTTTATAAATAGCTAAAATCCAAGAAGATAAAAATCTGTACTTTCTTGTGTGTTCTACAACATATTCAGTTGCATATATAAATGAGGAAAGAGAATTTTTCCTCTTGTTCTATTTTACATTTCTTAAGAAAAAGTAAAATCTTAACTCCTTATAGGTATATTTCTGTTCTAGATTCCTGAACTGAATTCCTGGTCTGAAGAATTCAAGGTGTAAAAAGTAGACGCTTATGACAGTGAAAAGAATTATACAAATTAAGTCAGGTCCACCAAAATATGCTTGGAGTATGTAGATCAAACCTACCAGAAGGAAAAAACTGGCCCTTATTACTATGTAATCAAAAATCTTCGGAGCAGTGTGTTTATTCTACTGAATAAATACTATTATTAGTGCTTATAGAATCAAAATAGGACGGTAACGTCTTCCCACATCAGGTTTTCTTGTCCATCTCTTTGTTATTAGGATGTGAATGTTTGAACACTGTCACTGCTCTAGATACAACACTAACATTTTTTTCCGAAAATTACTCATTTCAAATTTTTTTATATTTAAAAAAAGCCAAAAATAATTAGCATAAATTATGTCTTTGATGTAAAAGGCGTTTGGCTGTACTGTTGAAAATGAATCCCTTGGGATGCTGTAATCTTCATAACTTCTCCATTTAGAGTATCATCTTCAATAATTGTTATCAGTCCCTCAGCAATTATTGATGGGCTGAAAAAAAGAAGTTATTATTTCAGAATCGTGATGTAATACAACATGTGAAAAGGACAAGTAAAGAAACTCAGTGTAAATCTATATAACGTGAAAATTAAACCATCTGGTATTTGAACAAATTTATTTTAAAGAAAAGCAGAGGTGGTATGAGTTTCAGGAGAGAAATTCTGTCTCCTCAGTCAGGACTTACAAGGTAAAGTGGCAACTTTAAGAATCATCATTTGTTTGTTCTAGTTACTGCTAAAACCCTGTGGACATCCAGCTGCCACTGGACTTTCTATCAAAGTTTTCTTTGTCAGGGCAGCGGACAGAAGTAATCCTTACACAATCCTCTGCAGCTCCTTGCTGTTGATTTATTCTGTTTCTGTAGCAGGACTGACATACGTATGGAGAATTTTGTCACATGCAGTTTGCTGTGGTCAATAGTTGCAATATATTTTACATGTGAAAACCTGCGGTGAAACTGTGGGTGAAACAACACACTCACACAATTTCCTTTGTGTAGCTAATTGTTAGAGACTGAGAAACTGTTAAAAAAAAATAAAAATCACTTTGTGCTTGTCCTGTCCTCACACTCCTTCCTAGCTGTCTGCTTTTGGCCTTTTTTGGCAATACCATGATGGGCTAGGTAGCACTTTGATCTGATCCATCTGTCACTACTGTGCTCTTGTGAACCAAGTTCCGGTTTTGTCAATCCTTGGTCTGATTTCTTCTTGCAAGTTTTGTGGAGATTTAATACAAATTATATACCCTGTATCTCACAGCAAGTTTGATTAAACAAAATCATGGAAGGACACCAAGGGCTATTAAAAACTAATGCACTTGGGAATTTGATTTGGACTTTGCTGGGAAATGGGAATGCATAAAAGGAAATATCGCTATGTAGGTGATACTCTTAAAATAGCCTTAGATATCTGCTATTTGTTCCTTGTATATAGGTTAACACATTTGATAGGCTTTTATCGGAGGCAGCATTTCCCTTTTATTTTAATTTTGTTGAAAGGACAACTGTGTGTGCTTGTTTTTCATTACCAAAGAGCAAAAAACCCACTGCATCTGACTTGACTTACTCCATCACGCCATAGAACTGCATCATATTTTTTATCTCATCCTTATATGAATAATATTGTCCCATATTCTCTTCTTTATCTATTGACTGAAGAATTGGTGTGTTGACAAATCCTGGACAAATTGTGTTGAGTCTCACACCGTAGTTTTCCATATTAGCAGCTAACTAGAAAAGATAAAAAGTTAGGCATTTATCATCAACATTTTAAAACAGTATTGTGTAAATATTTTTTCAGAGAATGAGATTTACCACTAAGTGCTTTTCAGCCTTGCCTAATAAGCAAATTTTGTTACTACTGATTAGTTTGTTTCAACAACTAAGTTTGAAGCACATTTTCTCTAGCAGTCATACTAGATTACTAGGAAAAAAAAATCTGTTTTGCTGGGAGAACAATTCTC
>NW_009260485.1:1055085-1055938 GCF_000687185.1 Egretta garzetta
CTTTCAATGTAGCTGGGTTTTTTCTAATATTTTTGTTAATAGTGTTCTTGGCATGTCATTAACAGTATTCTAGGGTGATGATAGATCTCTCATAAGCAAAACCAAGTAAAAAATAGCTCCCAAATGTATGCTTGCAATCTTATAAGAACTTTCTTATTAAACAAAAACTGTCTGAAATCAAATCAAGATTTAACTCTAGGATTGTATTTACCCTCCTTCATGTCAACAGAAATGGGATTTGGTCTCTACTCCTAGAAATATAATGCTAAACCTTTCCAGCTGCTCTATTGTCCCTGCCAAGGGACGAATATATCACTGAGCACCTCCACAGGAAAGTCCCCCTGAACTCCAGGAAAGAGGCAGGAATTTTTTCAGGAAGCAGTTCAGGAACAATGATGAAAGCAGACAGCACAAATTGTTCTGGGAATGGTAGGATCCTTCATTTGTGGTGCTACCAATGCAGGTATGTAGCAAAGAATCATAGAATCATAGAATGTTTTGGGTTGGAAGGGACCCCTAGAGGTCATCTAGTCCAACCCCCCTGCAGTGAGCAGGGACACCGCTAACTAGATCAGGCTGCTCAGAGCCCCATCCAACCTGGCCTTGAATGTTTCCAGGGATGGGGCCTCCACTACCTCTCTGGGCAACCTGTTCCAGTGTTTCACCACCCTCATTGTAAAGAACTTCTTCCTTATATCTAGTCTAAACCTACCCTGGTTTAGTTTAAAACCATTACCCCTTGTCTTGTCACTGCTGGCCCTACTAAAAAGATTTTCCCCATCTTTCCTATAGGTCCCCTTTAGGTACTGAAAGGCTGCAATCAGGTCTCCCCGTAGCCTTCTCTTCTCCAGGC
>NW_009260485.1:1057587-1068632 GCF_000687185.1 Egretta garzetta
GCATGATCACTGCAGCCCAGGCTGCCTCCGATCTTGACATCTCTGACGAGCTCGCTTGCATTGGTGACCACCAGGTCCAGTATCGCATCCCCTCGGGTAGGGGTGTCTATTACCTGGCTTAAGAAGTCTGATCAGCATCCAGGCATATGTTGAATGGTGGATGAACTTTCTTACTGGTGGCACAGAACTCATGAACTATATGTGATATATCCACAATAACCATAATTGTTCAACACTGAGTTCTATTTATTTTGACACTTAACAGGAATCCTGTCTGATATTATGTAAATCACATGTCATTTTCATGATATGGTAGCCTGCCCTTTTGATCTGGAGAAGAAAAGAGACTGAAGTCCTAGATGTTTTTTATCATACCTGCCCAGTATTAGTCTGTACTGCCTTTCCTGGTAAATACAGTGATTCACTATATTTATTATTCTTTTTTTCCTCAGCGTTCTCATGTTCCATAGAGACAGTATTTCCTCTAATATTTTAGCAGACCCTTTATTTTTGAACTTAGATGGTGATGTTTATATTACCATGGGAAAACAAAAATGGAAAACCAGGTGTCAGGTTCATGCTGTGGCTTATATGTTATATGCAACACTTATCCATATTAATCTGTTTAGGTTAATCTAAAAAAAGAAGTTACTTGGGTAGGGACTGGAGGCATAAAATATGGATAAACTATTCAAATGATCATTTCGGGTACTTTATCCTGGGAATTAGATTGGAAATCTTATACGAGTAGACTATCTTTAAGCTTAGCCTATGAAAATGTAATCATATTTGCTCACTCCAAGTTATTTTATTTTAATGCTTGTTCAGTTTAACTAGAAAGTTTTGAAGTCAGAGGCTAAGGGTTACTATATAGTCATATAACATCAAACATGTCCCATCCTGGATGAGTCATTTTGCATTTTGAGCGTATTAAGGGTGGGTAAGAATAAATGGTAAACATTTTTGTGTTCAAGCAACTTTTTGTACACTTCAGTGCCTATTTATGATAAGAAAGTCATCAACCTGACTTACAAATAAGGAAACCAAAATGTTAAATGGCTGGGATGGAGTTACAAAAAATATTTTTAAAGCTTGGAGAAGAATTTGACTTTTGGGCTCCTCCCACTGTCCTTGAATTACTTTGCAACATCTTTCTTCTATGCTCCCAAACCCTCAAATCGGTCATGAACACATGCACGCCTTACTTATTCCAGATTTGGATTCCCTTTGTGAAAGGAGGGAACCTCCACTGCTTCAGACAATTTATTTTCTTTAAGAAAATTAGTTCCAGTTGTGTGACAATAGAGAGGGAACACGAGAAACTTAGCATGTTCCCAAGGAGCTCCTGATACTGTTTTCAAAAACACATACTTACTGCTATTGACCGTGTGAATCCAATTACACCATGCTTTGTAGCACAGTACACAGGTTGGAATGCAGCAGGCATGAGTCCTTTAAAATAAAAAAGTAGCTGAATAAAGATGTTGGGTACTCCTATATATGATTACCGTAAACACACATATAGGTCTATAATGTAAAAAATAAGTGATGGATTTATAGAGATGCAACAAAATAGATTAGTAAAAATTTGCAAATTATATTTTGTAATCTGAGGTAGGCTGGGAAAAGTTATGAGAAGGATAAAAACTTGAAGAGGCAAAAGAAGAGTAATAAAAAAAAGCGTAACTTTTAAGACGAAAAGTTGTATCTATGAAGTATGACTTAAAATGGGGGAACCAGAAGAAAACACTCAAGGATGAGATTTTTGAGCCGCCCTCTATGAATCTGTGAAGTATTTAAAGTATGTAAAGTATTTTAGATAAATTTTAATTGCTGACACCCTAGCTGCTGATATGTAAACTGGACACCTGCAATTATTTACAGTGATTTCAGGGAGGAAGCATGGGAAAAGGTAAGGGAAATAACAAAATCCATTTTGACTACTGCAACTGATTTAATATTATCTTTGTAATATATCAAAACATAAATATAATGTCTGACTTAAATTCCTTGCTTGTGTTGCTTCTGTGGAATAGTAACAAAATTCAGCCTCAGATAAAACTTTTCCCCTAGCCCTAATGCAAGAGAGAAGAATGAGTGCTGCACAGCTGACTGAAGCGCAGTCAGCCAGTGCATCTGCCTGTGCAATATTGTTGCTGCTTATTTATTTGACAAGGTGGTTAGTACTATAACAAATACATACTCTTGGATCATGTTTTTTGCTCAAAGGAGCAACTATAAACAAAATAATTCAGTCTTGACACACCATCTGAGGTATTGTAAAATTTACTTACAAGACTACTCTGGTAGTATTTCTTAAGTAATTTTTTTTTTAAAGAGATTTAAATGAAGTAGGGAAGCTATTTTGCAATAAGCAAATGGAAAAAACACTAAGACGCGAATGCAGGAACTCAGTGCCAAGAGAGCAGAGGTAAGTGAGTAAATATTGTGAATGGAATGGTAAGATGAAGACCTCAGATAGTGAACAGAAAGAAATGAAAGCAGAGATGTGGATAGGAAAGATTTTTGAAGCATTTTCTAAATTGAAATAGATTGGCTGAAAAGGATTTTGTGGTATGGTACCTCCTACAGTGGGCCCTGTTCTGGAATGAAAAGCCAGGGTGAAGATTTTTAGAAGGGAACAGGAAAAAAAGAGGTAATAACCCTGGGTAATATCATTGCTGTCCTCTGTAAGGAAAATGAGAAGCAAAATGAAAAATGACTGCTAACATTGTGAACCTTTATGGGGGGAGTGGGAGAGCACAAAATCATTATTTATAGTAGAGAAAGAAGAGAGAATAGAGATTTTGGAGGAAAATTAAGAACTTAATTCTAGTAGGACTGAGTTTGATGGCAAAAAGCTAGTCAAGAAGAGATGACAGACTATGTGCATATATCCATTTCTGCCCGTTATGCCAAAAATTTCCACTATATGACAGCTGAATTGGACCACATGGATGCTGCAGTTCCACCTGAAAGCTAGGGTCTTGTGAATAGCAAACCACAGCCTGTCCTCAAGTTAGAAAATAAAATTTGTCTGTGTTCTTGAATGTGGTATTGTGAAACTGGATACTGATTTTGATGCGTTAGTGTTTGATTCTAATGGAAGTCATCCCATTTAATACCTCAGAGATGTTTTTTAATTTTTGATATTTCATATCTTTAATCAAGAAAGGGTGTGCCTTATCTCAGTGGAGAAGAAGAATGAGTGAGTGGCTGTGTGGTGCTTAGTTGCCGGCCGGGGTTAAACCACAACTACCCATCTTTAAGTATGGATTTGTCAGAAAAGTTATGTATGCCAGAGACTTGCACGGGGTCTTTGTTCGGGAACCCATTTTGTCTGAAGGAAAAAAAATCTTTCTAATATGGCACAAAGCTCTAATTACAACTGTGACAGCTTCAAGTTTTATCTTGGTTTAAATGTTACACTAGTGGTCCAGTGAAAGCAGCACTGTCATTAGCACTGTTCAGTGGTGGGAAATGAAGAACTTAACCTAGTGGCTGGTTGTTCTCTTAAACTTGTATTTATCTACTTAGCTTGGATTAATGTGTTATGCTTCTGATTGAGAACTTGCCTTATGAAAAACGTTTTTCGTGTTGTCTCCTCTGGGTTGTGATCACAACACAGGCTAAGTATTCATCTCTTTGGTGACTTTTGAACTCCTGAGTATTTTTCCATGTTTTAAAGAAAAAAACAATCCCATGAGGCTGCAGCTAACAGACATACAAATGACAAAGTCTACTGGGAAACACAGAGGAGAAATTTTAGGGTTTTTTAAAATATATAGTAAGACAAATTACTTGTTACTTGAGAGGAAAGAGAAACGAAGTCAAGAAATAAACAAAGGAAGGGCACAGCTTACAATAATGAAGTGGAATAAGGTTCAAAGACTTGAGAAGGGAGGAACAAATAACTTAATTTTTTTTTTTTTAATCAAAGCATTAAAATCAGTTCTTTCCTAACTGAAATTATTATTTTTGCTGAAATGGACAACTAAGAAGAAATGGGTTGACTCACTTTCGGCCAAAGTGGTGACAATGAAAACTAGTCCTAGCATCCCTCACCCAAAACAATGACAGTCCTGTCTCACTCTTGTTCCTGAGTTTGGTACCCAGACCCAAGGTGTGGGATTTCTAGCTCTGAGCCACTCACCTGCCCCGGGAAGTGCTGAGCCTCTGTCTGTTAACCTAGGGACTCTGCTAGCAAGTATGTTGGGATGAACCTCTCTGTGACATTGATCCTACTCTGCCTGAGTATTTATTCAACCAGTGAGCAAAGATAAGTGCACAGCATATTAGTCAAGGCATTCATTTTTTAGAAAATCTGGATTCTATTTGCTGCTCCCAAGAGCAATTTAATCGTCTTATGAAAGTGGAATGGCGGTGAGACAGACTGGAGAACATTATGCACAAAATAAGGGGGTGAGGAATAGATGATGGTGGAGCAGTGTACTCCTGCAAAGTGATACATGTGGTTTTCAGTCTCTCTTAGCAAGGGGAGGCAACTATGCCTGAATTTTCCTCTCTCTGGATGTTGCTGCATCACTGAACTCTTACATGAAAGGGGACAGGGAATTTCCTTCTCCCCTCAAGTGATCTTCATTGAGAACTAGTCACTGATTTGCAAATTAATTCATGATGACTGAAGGTGCCCTTTGGGTTACCAAAACCAATTCAGGCAGATCAGCAGTAATCCTGTGCAGCGGTGTTACCTGTGCTCTTTTTCAGTTTTCTCAGTTCCTGGCAGGCTGAGAAAGACAGGTCTTGCCCTTGGTTATACACTAGCCCTCTTGTTGCTTCAGTGTTGAGACCAGTCTACCATTTGAGATGTGGTGTCAGGCTTCTCATTACAACTGCTTATTCATCATGGTCAATAGTTTCAATATCCACATCTTAAGAAATCGGTATTGGAGGTCAAGATTGTATCAATAAGTTTGAATTGTATCAGTAAGCTTTGTTGAAACCAGTGTTTCCTTTCTGTCCACTGAAGAGGTTTGTTGAATACAGAATTAAGCATTTTTCCCCAGGTATGCTTTCCCACTGAACACATATTACCCTCAGAGATTTGAACAAGATTCTTTCTTTGAATAAAATTTATTAGCTTTCAGATGACCTTTCCATCCCCTATTTTCTCCATGGGTGCACTGTTAGGCAGCTTGAGACAAATGTAATTTCTGTTTGATAGTATCTTTAAGCTTCATTAATTCTTGGAACAGCGTACTTCATGTCTGGATGAGTGTGGCACAGAGAATACAAGAACCAAAGTCGGTTTTCTAACAGACTGGAGGCTTTGGGCTCATCAGAAAGCAGCGCTTCTACACTATGATTATGCAGTGATTAAGCTCTATTCTCAGTTATACTTTAGACAAATATATTCCCTATTAAAATACTTAAATATTTCATTAAAATATTTACATTTTCTCTCACTGATGTGATAAACTCAGTATTGTGTGGCATTCTAAAATTCTAAATTTTCATTGTTTATGAAAAAGATCTGTGAAAATGTTGAAAGGTAAATTTTGGCAAACCAGTGGAACCTATTTAAAAGCAAACCAAAAGTGTGCTTCTCTGTATGTTGGGAAATATTGCCAAAGTAATTTGTTTTCCTTTCTGTATTAGGCTTGTTTTATAAAGCATACTTATCAAAGCCTTCTATCAAAACACAGAATACTTTCAAATAAATAACATCACAAGATTTAGCCATATTTATTTAAATTAGACGTCTTTCCAAACCACATTACAGAAATCTCCTTTGTCGCCCTTAGGCAAAAGTCTGGATGAACAGTATGGAATATGCCTACAATGTTCTTTGAAGGCCAAAGCCTTTTTTGAAGAAGCGGATATGTAACAGGAGAAATGAGCCAGGAGTGTGGTGGTCCTACAGAGTGATGAGAGAACTGATTCTCTCATTCTTAAGAATAGGGAGAGGGTACAAGGTCACAGTCATTATGTCAGCTATACTGCTGAGATGTGTGTCAAAACAGAGACACAGAAATCCTAGCAAAAATTCTAAGCCACGTCATTTCTAGGAAATTTTTTAACAGTGAACTGAAGTCTCAAGGGAATAGTTTCTAAATTTTCTTACCTCATTCCTGTGGATTCTGCTCAGCAGCATCTTTTTTTTTTTTGCAAAGGAGAGGGAAGAGAAGCTCTTTCATGATGCTGAGCTGAAGGTCCCAGCTGTACAGCCATTTACACTTTTACTCCACCGTATCACTGTGATAAAGTCTTGCCTTTACTCAGTGATGTTAACCATATGATTAGCTTTGTTCTTGTAGTATATATAGGATCAGGTCCTAAAGAAGCCTGTTTGCTGTGAGGGATACTTTCAAGTATTTCTTTTGGCTGAAGCTTTCTATAGGGAGGCTGCTTGTGGAGCCTGAGTACTTGAAGTTGGGTGTAATTAAACCACTGATATGGCTGTGCAACAAAAAGGTATTCAGATACACTACACATTGAGCAACCTCTCATAGAAAGCTAACATGATTTGATGCTAAATATTTTACTAGTTTTTAAGCCCTCTTTGAATACTTTGATTTTTTTTTTTTCTAGTCTGCTAGAATCCAGGCAGATACAAATTCAGTTTTACAGAACAACTTCTTGAAAGTATGAAGGCCATTACAACAAAAGTGCATGCACACACATGAATTCCCTTTCCCCCTTTACTTAATAAAAGTGTATAGGTACTAGCCACCAAAAGGTAAGAGACAATGCTAAATTTAATTATGTAAATAATCTCAGGAGTTAAATTTAGTTTTGTATGGTTTTTCTGTTGCTTGTAACTATCCTGTTAAAGAAAATTAAAATTAATGTATGTAGCTTCCTACAAAAGAAATTTTAGAACATTTTACTCTCTGAATTTAAAATGGAGTTTATTTCAATGCAAAAACCTGGAACCATTGGCATTAGATTTTATGGGGGCAAGTTGGCAGTAAAACACATTTCCCATTATCTCAGTTGTTTAGCGGTATTACTTCCCCTTGATATGAATGCTCACATCCCATAAAATTAAGAAAGCTTTATAGCTTTAAGATGCAGTGGGTTAGGAGCTGGGTGCTTGCTGCATGTTCTCACATATTTCTTACACATCTCCCTTTCATATTTAGTTCTGTCTTATGGGGGCATTAAAGAAAGGAAGATTCAATACTGGAAAGAAAGGGTGGACACTCTGGCTTTCATCCAGCTGAATGAACACTTTAAGCATCCACTTCATAGGAAGCATTTAAGTAGTTCCGTGGATGTTTGGAAATATAAAACAGTAAGGCTTGATTCTGCCCCTAGTTCAAATAATTGGCAAAATTCCCATGGTGAAGAACTGGAAGCTAATTAGTGGGTAAAGTGAATATTATTGAGGGTTAAGTAAGCACTAAATATAACTCTTCTTGCTGCTTACCAAGTTGACACGAGAATATTTGCTGTCTGCAGAGCATGTCTGATAAAATCTTACAGAGAACTTGGACAAAGTCAAAACCACTCAAAAGTTTAATGATCAACAGAAGCTAGCTCTGAGAAATGAAAACACTGGAAGACAATGTTAAACAAGCCAATGTCAGTTTGCCTTTTATATATGGAATAAGTTGCAGGACTTAGACCTTCAGACTGAAGGAGAATCAGAGTTACAAAGCACAAACAGTAGTAAATAAATAAATGATAAAAATGAGTGTATGTCAGCTTTTCTCATGAGTTTTTCCTTATGACCTTGGAAACAATTGCTAAATACAAACTATGAAGGAGCAAACAAAACAAAGAACGCTTTGTTTTTGACAGGTTCCCACAATCATTATGGCATAATGTTAAAATAGTAAGTAAGTAAATAAATGCTAACTTTAATCAAACAATTAAAGTGGCACTTATACGCTCTCACCAAACCTAGAAAAGCCAAGCTGTTAGGTCTTGAAATCAAAATAATTTTGTGTTCATTTGAGACTAGTTAGAAGCAGAATCAAACTACTTGCTACCTCTGCTCTTTCTTAAGCATTGCGTGGACATCAGCACTTCTGTGAAAATGTTTAATCTTTTACTTGTGCTGGTGAACTCTTGTACTGCAACAGCAGTTTCCTTCGGGTTAATTTGGTCCCAATACAACGTCCTTTTCAGCCAATGGAGATAAACTTACTGGCATCAGTAGGGGATGTAAGTGCTACTGCAAGTGCTGACTTAAAGGGACACGGAGATTTTTAACAAAGGGTCCCTCACTCATATGAGGCACGTGCACGTGTTAAGTCAGGTCCTCAGGATCGAGGCATGTATGATGTCAATAGGGTGAGCTGGACTTCTCATCACAAAAGCCAGGGTTTACAGGAGAATTTAATAGTACACAGAACATTCACACCTATTTGGCACTAATCCCCATTCACACTCAGGAACTATGGCCACTGCTGTCTTCCTGGCTTTTCATTGTTAAAACACATAGGAATACCCTGGAATAAAATTACTGTCAGTTGGTATTCTGCATGGGTACCAAAGAAAGCACTGACAATCCAAGTGTAAGCCAGCTCACCTATTATTTTTCCTGGACAGTATGACAGTAGCAGGAGAGAACAAACTGTTCAAACAAACAAGACAGAATTCAAGTATTTCCCCACATATTTTTTGAGGACAGGTGTCAGGTGATATCATTCTCTATTTACCATTTCCCCTTCAGTTGTGCTTTTTTGCTATGAGCCCAGGCACTGCAAGATGTGTACCTACAGGAAAGGGAGAAGGATTCTGCCTCACAACTGAGCAGCAATAACCCTGACTGACTTAGAAGCCATGTAATACTATTTTTATGCCAATAAATTGAAATAGAGTGATAGCATAGATAAGTAATAAGCAAGGAATATGCTAGCTTAAGCTCAATGAAATATGTGTGTTAATTTTATGGCTTCTGAAGCAGAGGCAGATCACACCTGAGAGGACTTGGAGCATGGACAGACTTGGTGTGTGACAATCTTCATTAATAAAGTAGATATAGTCTAATCTTAAATATTCCTATAGCTGTGCTCCTATGGATTTGAATGGAGGACTGATTCTATGCTTTCTGTGAAAAACGATTGTCTGATTTTCCATATTTGATGCCTGATAAATGTTTTATAATATCAAAAATAATCAGATTTAAAGTAACCCTGAATTCAAATTAGGTCTATACATTAGGCTTTGTTTCTTACACACAGTGTAGTGTACATAATGTTTTAATTCAGCAGTGTTACTGAACAGTGTTGAATAAGCATAATGAATCAAGGCTAGTTAGGTTTTGCTCAATATGTGGCAGTACTGAAAGATAAAAAAATATTTACATCATGCTCAAGATTATTAAATACAAGACTGACAGGTTAGGAAAATTGCTGAATTTTTCATTGAACTGAGTTTAAAAAAGCAAATGAAAGTTGTGGTCCTGTGATATTACCTTGGTTGCTACGATGAAAACCAGGTCAAAATGGGAATAAACAGGGAAGAGCCATAAGAAAGAAGAAAAAGTGTGGCTAATCAGTATGATTATTTATTTTAGAAGCAAACCAGCAAGTAGAAAGTGTTTATGCAGAAAATATTCTTACCTGCCAAAGACGAGATATTAATAATTACTCCTCCATCGCCTCCATTTCCTTTTCTCATGTATTCTAGGCCGAGGTAGGTTCCTCTAATCACAGATGTCTGATATAGGAGGGAAAGGGATGATTATATTCAAAATATGTTTCTTTTCTGCTCCTAGAAACTGAATCTTGCTTTAGTCTTGGTACCTAGAACCTGTATTGCTTTACCAGTGATCTTATTGATACTTGGAAGATTATAATCACAGATGATGTTCAACAGTAATGCAACTCAATAACTTCAGAAGCACAACTGCAATGCATAGAAATAATAGCAGCTGAGAGTTTTGACCAGGGAAGGTCTACAGAATTATGAATCACGGAAAAGGAAATCTTCCCAAGTAGTATATGTGTATATATATATACATGCAGTATATACATCTGTATATGACTGAAACCTAATGGATAGTGGCTAGGTGTACTGGGAAGAAAAAAAAAAAAGCTTTTAAAATCAGGACATTAAGTATTTTTCTACCATTATCTAAATTCCCAAATCAAAATTGGAATGATTTAAAGACATGTATTACATTTCATTTTTATTAGCTGATAGTTTAGACATACATGTTATAAAAGATAAAGTAAAAGTCCTAATTCAAGTTTAGTTGCCCTTTCACTCTTACTGTTTTTAACAGGAATCAGATTTGGAAGACTGAATTTCCTGCTCTATTAATATTGCTTGTTCATTGCCCAAGTAACAAGAAGTTAAGCTGCCCATTGACAGAGATAAAACAATTTGAGATGTCATTACCAAGTTTGCTTTGAAATTTTGATAAAGAATCAGCTTTTTTCATTTTCTATAGTTGCAGCATTTTCTGTGATATTTTCAATATCAGTATATTTTCAGTATACCCATTTCCTGGAGTAATGTAAAAAAAAATCACCAAATATGAATAGTTCAAAATTAATTTTAAACTTTTCTTAAAAAAAAAATTCCCATAAAGAACTTTTTTGTTTTTCTCCAGAAAAGTTTTGTCTTAAGTGTCATACTGTTTAAAATGTTTTGATTAATGTCAAAAGAATGTTATTGATTAAATGTTCTTACAGAAACTTTCCAAAGAACTGTTTTCAGTGGATAATATAAAATGGTAACATTTGTAAAATATAAATATTAATTTTTAAAATAAAATGTAAAATTTGGTAAAGTACCAAACTAAATCTGATTTCTCTCGCAAGTCCTGGAAAGTTTCAGAGTCACTATAAATGTAGCCAAGATTATCACATGTAAATTTTGGAGGGTTTGTTGAAACCCAAGTTGTTTAATGCCCCGTAGCGTTGCTGTAAGGTATACTTATTCTGAACATAAACTCATTGGCAGCTCAACTGAAATTAGACTTGGACTTAAGGGTGGATGGCATTTTTAATATATACATATGATACATAGGCTGTACACAAGACATTTTAGAAAGGACGGGGTTAATGCTGTCTAGGGAGAGCAGGTGCAGGTCCTATCATGCCCTGGGGCAGTGGCTCAGCCTG